>NC_067159.1:1289615-1507115 GCF_903995435.1 Acomys russatus
AGAGAGAGAGAGAGAGGAAGACAAAGAGAGAAGACAGTAGATGAGGCTGAGAGAGCACATAGCCATAACAGTAGGATAATAGGGGAATGAGAGACTAAGGAGTTCATGGGCTGGAGAAGTTTAGGGTAGGGAGCAGGGTGAGAAGAGCTGAGAAGAGCCACAGGCACTTGTAACGCTGAGAAAGCCTGAAGGCCAGCATCCGTGTTGGTATCCTAATAGGCACCACATAAAGCCATTTGTCCCTTTAGACAGTGATAAGAACGTGGCTCCTTTGGCCGAGGAGAAACGGGAATGGAAAGGGCACCAGAATCTGAGGGAATGGAGCTTTCTTTGGGCTTGGCGGTCAGGGGACTGAGAAGGTAGATCTAGGGAAGGGGTGTGTTTGTATGCGGAGGCAGAAGAGGCTGTAGCTTTTATAGAAAAGGCTGTTCCAAGGAGCAGTGGGTAGCTATGGGGGTGTGTGAGAAAAAGACTTCTGTAAGCTGATAGCATCAAATGCAAAGGCCCCACGAGGGAGCAACTAGAATGCAGAAGAGCAGTGAGGCCACTGTGCTGAGCAGAGTGAGGGAAGTGTCCTGAAAGGGGCTTGTGGAATCAGAGAGATGAACAGAGTGGTTAGTGGCTAAAAATGGCTGCTGGCGACTGTTTTGACAGGCTGGGTGGGCACATAAGTAAGGCAGGGACAGAGATGGCTGCAATTAGTCTGCAGAGAGGCGCTTTGTTATTGAACTTATTTATCCTTTAAGCTTTTAGGGATTCCCCAGACAGTTGTAACCAGAAGGAACTCTGCAGAGGTTGCCTTACAGGGCTTTTTCTTTTAAAAGCCAGACAACAGTCACAGCGAGACAGGGGAGACTCTGACATTTGTTTGGAAATTGATGTTTGCCTCGGGGATGGAGTTGCATAAATCTTCACTCTGTCAGGCAGATGGACATGAAGGTATCAGACATGACACATTTGGAATGCACACAACTGGAAGTTCTTTATTAACCAAAAGTAGAGCAGCGGCTTCAGTCTCCCTGGCCCTCTGCCTCTCCTTTATCCTTATTAAAATGTCTCACTGTGAGTGAGCCATGCTGTGTGTATGTGTGTATGTGAGGCGTGTACGTACCACTTACAGACTCTGCTGCTGGCGTGAAGGTGGGGAAAGATGTCAAAACCACTAAACAGAATAATGGCTTGACATATGTGAAAGGTGGAAATTTATTGTTGTCTGTTTCTGCCTACTGAGCATGCGCACTCAGTCCACAAAGGTGGCTGCCCATCTGCTTTCAGAAGCACACAGTCAACCCTCGGGCCAAATCTACCCATCCACATGGGGTGACCCACTTCTATGCTCCCTTGAAAAACGAAGTGTCTACCTCTTCACATAGGGAAATAAAATTCCTCCCTTTAAGCAGAACAGACAAGTATTTTCCAGCTTGCCATATCCCTGCTCCAGGTTCCTAAGGCTGTTGTCCTGGTGTAGACAGAGGCCACACAGAGTTTTACTGCCACTTTAAAACACATGGGAAATCTCTCCGCTTCAACACACAATTCATCAACTTGTGTGGAAAGCCACTGGCTTGCTTATAGATCACTTTTACCCCTCTGGGCTTTTATTCCCTCAACTATTCCCACAAGCAGAATAGATGTTTCTATTTTCTTATATTAAGTACATATTCTGTGGTCACAGTTTAGATCTGAAATGCCCTATCCCAACAGCTCCAATGCGTGGTGGTACCAGAAAGTGACATCAACTCTAGGAGGTGGGACTTTGGCTAAGGAAGTAGGTCACTCAACATTTATCTTGTCCCTACCCCTCCCTCCATCAATAAGAAGGCAGTTTTCCCTCTCTTACACCCTCATTGTGTGATTTGTCTCACAAGAGGTCCACAGTGGAGCCAGTGGCCGTGGGCTTAACCTCAGGATGAAGCCAGGGAGATCCTTACTCTTTTATAGTTGTTTCTGTTTAGCATTTTGTCACAGTGACAGAACACTGCCTAGCACAAAATTCAACAACAAAACACATTTTAATGCTTTTCAAGGATCTAAGGTACTTCCCAGACATGATCTTGTGCCATCCTCCTTGCTCTGCAGAGTCCAGATTTTTTGATCAGGGGCAGGTTGCAACAAGGCCGTGGGTACCATGCCTCCCGGAAGCCTCCCCTCCCCCGCCCACGTGTGCACACTCAGCGGCTGCCTGCCTGTACGGATCAATAACTGGAAAGGTCAGTTAGATGGGACTGAGTTAAAAGGCACACTTGCAATCTCTCAGGAGAGTTTCGGAGAAATCACTTTAGCCCTATTAACAGCTCAAGTTCTCTCTCTCACTGCCACATGGTCGGCACTTCCACTCCTGGCAAAAGGTTGGGAAGGAATTTGATGCTTCCCAGGGGAAGGAAGGAATCCACAGGCAGACGCACTGACAATATGTCTAGATGATTGCCATTTGTGACTAAAGCTAAGTGCAAAGAGGATAGAGGGAGAGTAGAGACAGACTCCAAGCCTGCACACACCCATGCACGCATGCACGCATGCACGCGCACACACACACACACACACACACACACACACACACACACACGCATGCACACTCACATGCACCAATTGATAAGATTCACAGGTATGTTCTTCTGTTTTAGCCAAGACTGAAAAACTATGTGTAACCCTTGTCCTAGTTTCTTGATGGAACGGTTTTTATATTTAAAACAAAGTGCAGGGCCACGGATGGCTCAGGTTTAGCTGGCATGCTGTTCCCCAGGGCACCGACGGCTCTCCCACACAGATATCCACATATAACCATTTCCCTGAGAGGCTTTGTTCTTTCCAAAGGAAATGTGCTTCCCTGTATACGTGAGGACTAACCATTGCCTTTCTTTTCCCCTAACCTCATTATTCTGTTGGCAACAAGATGACTGCATGAGAATTCCGCGTGCTGGTGCTCCGTTGGAAGGACCAGGGATCTCCAGGCACAGCCCACGCACAAGATGTTCACTTGCTTGGTGTCTGCGTGCCATCTCACCCACATTTTCTTGATCAGCTGATAAGTAACTGGTACGATCTTGAGCAACAATCAATATTTCGCATCTTACATCACTGCCTTTCCCTATGGCTTTTCCAAGGCAATCAAGTTGGCGATTATCAGGGCATAGTTGTTACTCTCTGAAATTCATCTGCCACCACCTGACATGCTAATGCTGTCAAACTGACTGCTGGCTCTTTGCAGTCATTTTTGGGAATGGTAGTTTCACTCATGCTAAGGAGTATCCAAGACACTCAAGGATGCTTTGCTTGGACACAGTCCATTGAAGACCCAACACCACACCAGCCCACTTGTCTAGTTTCTCAGGCCTGGTATCCTTCCTCCATAGCAACGAGCAACACTACAGTGGAACCTGCTCTGCTGTATCTCCTACAAGGCAGATAGACCGACTTTTGCAAATTGTGCTCTTGGTACCATCACCTTCTAATTCCACTGAATGAAACTTTAGAGTGAAGAGAGGCACAGACCAGTTGCCACGGCCACGACCTTCAATAACTAGTTTCTTAATACATGAGATAATTATATCTTAGGACAAAGATCATGTCCCAAAACACTTTGAGAGTGTTGATGTCCATCTAGGTCCCTCCATTTCCTCTCTTTGGTCTTACCTATTCGAATAATTAACCTAGGGTTGTGTTTTCTGACCAGATGAGTGGAACCTCCCCCTGCCCCCCCACTCCTCACCTCCCCCCCCCCCCAGTGTGGCTATTCTCAAGCTCCTCCATAGGCCACAGGCTTGGGGACAGTTCTGAGTATTATCCTAGGCCCCGTTCCATCACTCGCCACCGCCAGGGCTCAGCACCACTAAAGCCAAAGGCCAAAGACCAGCTTTTTTATCTTTCAAGACTTTTTTTTTTTTCTGTAAACAAATTCTAAAGCAGAAAAGTAATAAGTTTGAGTAGAATGTACAGCAGAAACCTAGGACTTGACCACTATGGCTTATTTAAAAAAAAAAAAAACAGGAATTGTGTGTGTGTGTGTGTGTGTGTGTGTGTGTGTGTGTGTGTTAGTGTATATGTTCAGGTCAAAATGGCTTGTGCACATATGTGTGCCTGCATATGGAGGGCAGAGTTCCATATCAGATGTTTTCCTCTATTTCTTTTCATTTTTGAAGGGGAGAGGGGGCAGGGCCTCTCACTGAAACTGGAGCATGCTGGTTTGTTTAACTAAACTGCCTGGCTAGCAAGTCCCAGGAATCCTCCTGTCTCAGCCTCTCCAGCTGGAATTGCAGGTGCATGCATGCCAGCACACTCGGCTTTCACATCAGTGTTGGAGATCAACCTGCGGTCCTCCTGCCTGCACAGTGAGCATGTTAGGTACCAGCATTCCTGTCTCCTCAGCTCTAACCTGAGAGTTTCCAGCTTTATAAGCATTTATGGAGAAGTCACGCAAGGCCCTGGAGATAAAATAGAAACTCTGCATCTTGTCATCCCATAATAGATCCTGAGAGTAAGGCACATGGTTCAGAGAGAGAATTGTGAGAGTGATGTATTTAAAGGGATTTCAGGAGAGAAATTCCTTCAGTGTGATGAGACGAGGCAGTAATATAACCTTCACGGAGATGGAGATCTAAGAAACCCAGAGAAAGCAGAGAACATTGTTGAATCTAGGCCTTAAAGGACAGCTATATGCATGCAGGGTGACATGAAAAAGGTAAAAACAGGAAGATGAAGGGTGTGTTCAGTGGTTTTGTCCCCCAACCTAGTCATAAATGGCTCTCTAGGGCTTATTTACCGCTCTGTGTTACCGTTCCTTCTTCTCAAGCCTTTCTTCCAAAGTCGTGACTCTCGGATGGGAGCAGCAATGGAAATCAAAGGCAGAAAACACCTCGAGTCTCTCTTCTCATGTACCACATCTTTACCTGACTGCTTCAAGCATTATTATGGTTTGATCTCAAAGGCTTGAGGAAAGTCAATATGCTAACTTAGCCTTGGTCACCAGCATGTGGCACTACTGGGAGGTGGTGAAATCTTGGGAGGTGGGGCCTGGTGGAAAAGAGCAGTTATATTTCATGCAGTGTGGTGGGGGGTGGGGTGGAGAAGGACTCCATTTTCTTTAAGGGGCTGGCCAATGGGAGTTCAAACATGTTCTATATGGGCAATACAAATTAAACTTTTCTTCTTCTTCTTCTTCTTCTTCTTCTTCTTCTTCTTCTTCTTCTTCTTCTTCTTCTTCTTCCTCTTCTCCTCCTCCTCCTCTTCCTCCTCCTTTTCTCCTTTTTCCTCCTCTTTCTCTTCCACCGCCTCCTCTTCCTCCTTTTGCAGGGGGGGGGTGAAGGGGGGAGGGCAAACCTGGGAGGACTAGAAAGTGGGTGTGATCAAGATACCTGATGTGAAATAACCAATAAAAAAAATTTATGCTGAGGGAAAAAAACAACAAAAACCAAAAATGACCTCAGCTTCCTTTCTCTCTTTGCTCTGCAAGCACCACACAGAAAAGAAAACAACTTTTCTCTCCTGTGTGTACTCTTTCCATCACCACAGCCTTAAAGCCCCCAAACAACCACAGATTAAAATTACTGAGGCTGGAGCCAAAACAGTCCCTCCCCTTTCACAGGCACTTTAGTCAGGTATGTTGTCACAACAATGCAAAGTGACTAATGCAGACAGCTGATACTGGGGACTGCGGCCACTGGTGCGCAATGTCTGATGATTCTCATGAGAGCTCAGATCAGAACGGCAATAGGACGTGGTAAGCAAGTGCTGATGGGGCTTCAGGCAGAAATAAAGACTTCATTAGGAGTAAGAGACCACCCCATATGTCCTCTCAAGTAACATGCCTACATTTTATCAATTCCCTGAGACTCCGTGAGAGGCTGAGTTTAAAAGCTGCATTTACATGGTGGGTAAATTTTGAGGCAGCGCAGCATTCGTTCTGTGGGGCGGGTATGGCGGGCTGATTTTACCGAGGTTTACAATGTGAAATGGGACTAAAAACGGACTCAGGAAGATTTGAAATTTTTATAGTTTTTCACAGAAAGAACACAGTTAACCTTGTAAAGGGTTCCTGAAACAGTAAGTCATAATAAACCTTTCTTGCTTTGAAGTGATTCATCTCAGGGTTTTTTGTTTTGTTTTGTTTTTTATTTGTTTGTTTTTTTGAGACAGACTTTCTCTTTTTAACAGCCCTGGCTGTCCTGTTACTTTGGAGACCAGGCTGGCCTTGAACTCACAGAGATCTGCGTGCCTTTGCCTCTCAGATATTTTTTTAATAGTGGCATTTGCCACTGTAAAACTAACCAACATAAACTTTGAAAAATAGTTTTTCAAATGATTTTTTCTTTTGGCCTTTTCAAAAGACACAGTTTCTCTGTGTAGCCTTGGCTGATCTGGAATTTGCTCTGTAGATCAAGGTAGCATCAAAATCACAGAGATCTATCAGCCTCTGCCTCCCGTGTGTGTGACATCACCACCCAGCTTTTCAAATTTCTTTCTTTTTTTTTTTTTTAGTAAGAAAGGAAGAGCATATTTGTACTACTGTAAAGATGCCTATAAATATAAACTAGAAACATGGCTTAGAGAAAGGCTAGAGGCCTTGGGGCTGGGGGTGCTGCTTAAAAAATGTGCATGTCTTAGTCAATGTTCTATTGCTGTGAGGAGACACCATGGCCACGGAAAATCTTATAAAGGAAGCATTTAATTGGGGCTGGCTCACAGGATAGAGGTTTAGTCCACTGTTATCATGGGGGAAAGCATGCAGCATGCAGGCAGACATGGTGCTGGAAAGTAGCTGAGAGTTCTACATCTGGATCTGCAGGCCGCAGGAAGAGAGGAAGAGAGACTGGGCCTGCCTGGAAAGATCATTTGAAACCTCAGCGCCCACCACAAGTGACACACTTCTTCCAACAAGGCCACGCCTACCCCAAGAAGGCCACACCCACTCCTAATCCTTCTCAAATTGTGCCACTCCCTAGTGACCAAGCATTCAAATTTATCAGCCTATGGGTGCCATTCTTATTCAAACCAACACCGAAAGTGAATGTTGTCTCTGTTTTATCAAAAGATTCTCTTTATCAAAAAAAGAGAAAGAGAAAAATGTGGGTTGTGGTTGTTATTTAGGATTTTTTGGGGGTGGGGTTAGTTTACTTTGAGACAGGATCTTTGTATTTATTTCTGATTGTTCTGAAGTTCACTCTATTAACCAGGTTGGCCTCAAACTCAGAGATCCTCCTGAGTGCTGGGATTAAAGGTGTGTGTCACCACATTCAGCTTGGAAAATATGTCTTAAATTCCACTGTTCTTGCTGATAAATGACTTACATCAAAAGTGAAATAGCTCAGTGTGGTCTTTAGACAGAGGCTTGTAGTATAATAGAAAATCTGCTGATGTTTGCAGGTCACTGAGGTCTCCACAGTATTAAGCATCAAACCAAATGTGCCTTCTGCCCTAATTTCCACGTTGTCAAGAAGGCTCATGCCTCCTTTGAGGGGGAAGAGAGATAGCCTATGGTTAAGAGCAGTTGTTGCTCTTCCAGAGGACCCAGGCTCAGTTCCCAGGACCCACACGGAGGCTCACAGCTATCTGTAACTCCATTTCCAGAGGGTCTGAAGACCCCTGCTGACCCCCACGGGTACTAGTCATATGGGCAAAACATTTACAAACATAAGGTAAAATAAATAAATCTAAAAGAGGGGGGGGGCTCCTTTGATTTGTCTTGCTAGATTCTGTCTGGCTCAAATGGAAGAATTTTCCTAAAGGTCAGTTTTTATATTTGTATTTATATTCACATTCAGTCCTCTCAAATACAAAATGGTTCGAGGGAAAAATATTTGTGGCCTAGTTTTTTTTTTTTTTTTTTAACATACTTGAGGTGACAGGATTTCACAGATAGTGCCGACTTGACAATAAAGATATAATACATGTAATAGTTTTAAAGTTAAGTGTGTAGCTTTACAAAGCAACACATTTTCTCACACTGAAGTACTGCTTTTTGACCTTGCTAATTACTATGGAGAAGCACCACACCCATCACTAATGCTGCCAGTCACCGTTTATGGGTTGCCTTATGCTTTTCAGGCACTATTCAACCATATCCTGTAAAACAGACAGCCTCACTCTGATTCCACAGGCGAGGAAGAGGCCTGGAAAATAATGATGCTTTCAGCAACATCACACTGGAGATGAACTTGAAAAATGAACTGGTATGACTCCATATCTTAAAAAAAAAAAAACTAACATAAACATAGATTTACTTCATTTTTAACTATGTGCATACCTGTGTATGTGCGTGTGGGTTTGTGCACGTGAGTGTAGGTGCCTGTGGAGGCCGGAAGAGGGCATTAGATTCCCTAGATCTAGAATTACACGTAATTGTGAGTCACCCGACATGGGTAATACAATCTGAACTTGGGTCCTCTGCAAGAACAGGAAGTTCTCTTAACCGCTGAGCAATCTCTCCATCCCCTCCAGACCTTTTTCCTGTCCATATTATGCCCTATTTATATCCACATACAAATGCTTTCTTTGTGTTTGTCTTAAGTCCAGTGATCTTAATCCCATGAAACTAAGAGAAAGCAAGGTGAGCTACCTGCTGTGCCAAGAAGATGCAAAGAAGACTCAAAATAACTTTGTTTCTTGGGATAAAAACTTATCTATGAAAGACAGCCTGCGCTCACATGTGGGAGTACTGGTCTAACAGATGATATGTTACAAATAACTTAAAATCCTGAAAGAGAAGCACTGAGCATGACTTACACATGTCTTATCCTGAAAAGCATCTCTGTCCAAATTTCCCTTCACGCTCCTGGATGATAACACTGGGTCTCGTGTCCAACAGCCAAAGAGAAGGAACTAAGAGGCATGCAGAACATCATCTGAGACCGCATCGCTTCTCCAGTTGCCAAGCGACAGAGCAAGTATATGCTTCACGTGTTGCCAAATAACCCTACCCCACAATTTGGCACAGAATCACAAGAAGGCACATTCAAATGCAAATAGGATAGAAGTCACAGATGCAGAATGCAGGGCGATTTGTAAAGTAAACACAGCAAGGCAGTCAATTTTCTCATCACAAGACCCATCATTATAATCTCTTGCAAGTGAGGGTGCTGAGCCAGCAAAGCCCCTCAGAACATGCAGCACATTACCGGGAGCGCCCCAACATGCTAAGCACGGTCTGAGTTGCACTGACTGGGAACCACGCACTCCTGCCCAGCATAGGCTGCAGTTTCATACAATGCCTCCATGAAAGTGCCCATGACCAAATGCATCCCCAGGAGGCTGTCTCCCGAGTGCTCCTCTTCAACAGCTACAATAAACTACAAGCATCACTTACAGCTGGCATGACTGCACGCCTGCAACAAAGCCTCTAGGATTCAGGAGCTCTCTGCCTGCCTGTCATCGTCTCTCTCTCTCTCTCTCTCTCTCTCTCTCTCTCAACACACACACTCTCTCTCTGTCTGTCTCCTCCCCCCTCTGTCTCTCTGTCTCTCTCTCGCTCAACACACACACTCTCTGTCTGTCTCCTCCCTCTGTCTCTCTGTCTCTCTCTTTGTCTCTGTCTCTGTCTCCCCCCCCCACACACAAACACACACACACACACCTCTGTCCACCTCTGTCTATCTCATCAAGTCTTCTCCCTAAAGGAAACTACTTTTTTATGTCGCCATCTGCTGCAATTCAGAGAAAGCATCTAATACTGTCTAAGGTAAAGGCAGTTCAGGTGATTATTTCCCCTCAGTTCACCTCATAAGGTCATTAGATACTCAAATATATAAGTTCCCTCTGCCTCCTTGAATCAGCAAGAACACGGTTGAGACATCCATACATCTTTGAAAAGGTGAATAAAAATCACCTGCTTTTGTTTCAGTCAGTTCACCAGGGATGGCCTCTCTGGACACTTCCAGAACCTATCTTTTGATTCCCGCTTTGGGTCCTGCCGGTGCATTCTCTGGTCGTCTGCTTCCATTAGTGGCTAATATTCTCAGAGCTTGGGCTATGGTGAGGCGATTGGCTCAATCTACAGATAGTGCTACACTGGGTGTCAAGAGATTCTTTTTTTTATTCCATTTCTACTCACTTTTTTATTTCATTGTTCAATTTCTTTGTCTGTCTTTAATGATTTTTGAAGGAGCTACATGATCCTTATGGAAATTGCAAAAAAAAAAATTAAAGAAAAGCAAAAATAATGTTTAAATGTCACTGTGTATGTAACACATTAAAACTGTTATGGTTTTGCATTTAATTTTTCTTCAGCTTTGCTTATGTGAGTCCTATAAATCACACTGAGCAGATGATCTCTACGTTGCTTTTACGTTTACATTTGTGTATGAGCACGTGTGTGTGTGTGTGTGTGTGTGTGTGTGTGTGTGTGTGTGTGTGTATACCATGGCACACATATGGAAAATAGCAGACAACCTGTAGAAGTTGGCTCCCTCCTGTCACCATAGGTTCCAAAAATAGAGCTCGAGCCATCAGGCTGAGCAACAAATGCCTTTGCTACCTCTAAGCCACCCACCTCCACAAGCCTGGCTTTTATTTCCATGCCACTAACATAAAGGGCTGTAAGGGGAGTTAGAGAGGTGGCTCAGCAATCAAGAATACTTGCTGTTCCTTCAGAGGACCCCAATTCCTTTCCCAACACCCTCCCAATCATCTGTAACTCCAGTTCCAGGGGATCAGACACCCTCTTCTGGTCTCCACAAATACTAGGCACATGTGTGGTACACAGTCATTCATGCAGACAGAACGCCCATGGACAGGAAATAAAAGCTTTTAAAAAAAATAATGTTGTAAAGAATGTTGTTTCACAGGAAAGTGGGGAAGGGGAGGAAGCAAGTGGGAAGAGAAAAAGAATGTTTAAGGAAAATTATAGGTTATACCGAAATTACAAAGAATAAATATGGAGTCGGCCATCTCCACCTGGCTCTATAACATACTAAGACAAAGCTTATAGCATTCTAAGGGATTACAAAACTTACCAAAGCTAATGGATTGTTAAGGTACTAGAGCTTCTGGAATAGTGCTGAGAACATGACTTTCGGTTCGTTCTCAGTGTAGGATCTACAGAGCGGGGGCCCTGCGTGATATGGGGGAGTCAAGGAACTGAAGTCAGCCATCAGGGGGATGTGGGCTTATGGGTGTCAGGGACATCATCGGGAATAGGGATGAGGCACAGGAGGTGCCAGTGTTTGCAGGATACTCAGGAAAATCCAGTGAAAGAACTGTGATGGGAGAACCCTGAAGCAAAGGCCTCTGTGGGGCCACGTTACAGTATCCACGTCGTTCACTGTCACGCATAGAACACTAAAGAAGTGCATATCATGGCACAAATGCACACACATCTTTAACAATCACATCCAACTTGAACGTACAATGGTGCCAGGCTTTGCTCACCTGCTGTGCCCATTTATAATGAGACAATACCTAACAAATGCATTGACCTTTCAGAAAATCTTATCTGGTGAATTCTTAATTGAAGATCTACTGAAGACTTAGGCACAAATAACTAGTCCATTGTCCAAACAGATTAGATCATGGAAAATACCAAATAAACCAACAAAGTGTCCAAAGTATCACAGAACATGCAGAAGTGGCTACAGAAAACACCAAGAACTTACTTCCAAAAATAATTCCCAAAGAAGGCAGTGACGAAGCTAACCACAGGAGGATAAACAGTTACCCCAGCAAAGGCAAGGCTAGGTGTGTGGGTGGGAACACCCGGGATATAAAGGCCCACACATAGTAATTTTAGATCAGGGTATATGAAGTGGCAATCACTGTATAACCAGCTCCCTAGGGCTGCTGGCAATGTTGTTCCCATGAGGCCAATAACTTGGAAATGTGCAAGCAAAGCACAGAAGGCTCCTTTGAAACAAGCTCAGGTTAAGTTTTACATGTTGTAACTTAGTGCACATAAATGCACGTTTCTTTCTACTATAAAACATACGATGACCTAGCTGAAAAGCAGTAGGTAAAGGATGATTCACAGATGTCCACAAGCAAATATAACATTTTTTTTCCTTGCATAGGCAACCTAACATGCACTGTGTATAATTTTGCTGTAACCCAAATCTACTTCTCTTTTCTCATAACCACATGCTATGTTTACGACCATTTTAGTACACAATACTGCTAGAGATTAAGAACCACAATAAAGCATTTCCCCAAAGAAGAGCACAGGTAGGAATGCTGCCACTGATTTACCTAGACATGTCCCACTTTATGTTGATGCCCCTCAGTTTACGTTTTCTCTCTCTCTCTCTCTCTCTCTCTCTCTCTCTCTCTCTCTCTCTCTCTCTCTCTCTCTCTCTCTCTGTGTGTGTGTGTGTGCGTGTGCATGTGTGTCTGTCTGTCTGTCTGTCTCTCTGTGTCTCTCTGTCTCTGTCTGTCTTCTCTGTTTCTCTCTGTGTGTCTCTGTCTCTCTGTCTGTCTCTGTCTGTCTGTCTCTCTCTGCCACATGGGGCTTCAGGTCCTGAGAAGACATTTAAGCTGTAATGTATCCCTCTGATATGTGCAAATGCAACTCGCAGTAATAGCCAGTATATTTTCAAAAACTGGAAATGTTTAATCTTGCTATGCCACTTCTGAACATCAATTTTTTTTTAAATCCTATGGAAGAAGATGCTTTCAGCATCCAGATATTTACTGAATATTTATAGTAGTAGAACGTGGAAAACTGCAAGGATGAAATGCAGCCAACTCCCGCTTCCAGGGCAAAAGCAGCTTTCCAAGTCTTCCACTCCCAGCCTGGGTAGCTGAAAGAAGCAGAGTGAGCACTCTACATTTAGAGTGGGAAGGGACCAGGCAATCCCACAAGACGTGTTATTCCACATGGTGAACACAACTCATAGGGTAACAAACAGAAGAGGAGCAGATGATGAGATGGGTTAACAGAAAGGTATCAGACTACTGGAGTGCTACAAAGATGCACTGTGGTTATTATTGTAAAGTTCATTATAAATAGTCTATGAACAAAACTGATTTGGCTATGAGGCCTCAGGAAAAAAAAAAAAAAACATGTTTGTCTTGCTGATCAGGAAACTCAGAGAATGCTAGGAGGCAGATGGAAAACACAGCCCCGTGCGCCTGAGTGCCTTAAAATAGGATTGGATGGAGCCACCTTGGGTCATCGTGACATTTCTTTTTATTTTGGACTTTCATTCTAACTTTAAATGTTACTTGAATTTTTGCCCAAGACAACTTGTGAAATGTCCCAAGCAGAGATGGGAGTGTTATTTATAAGACAGACGGATTTTCATGTAGGTGGTGTCTTAAGACATCCACTGAATGGTAGCACAACCATGGCGAAGCACACTACCGGCATGGAGAGGATGCTGAGGTAAAATGCAGCCCCCTCCTGCAGACAGAGCAAGACCAACCTTCCTAGTCTTCGGTACTCAGCCTTAGCAGCTGAAAGAAGTGGGTGAGCACCCTACACTGACTTGGTTTGTGAGAATAAAAGGTGAGAGCAGTGACTGAGACAAAGTCCCCAAGCCACAGCCAAGTATAGAACACAGTTGCCAAGGCAGAGATTTTTCCTTCTCAAAACACAGAAAATTAATTCCTAGCACTGATGAATATTCAACAGAATCCACTGTCTAAAGACATCTCAGTAATGGAGTTAAGAAAGCAAGCGTTTTCCTAATACAAAATGCTACACGCAAAAAGACCAGTCAAACAAGACAGTGGCATCACTTAAGTGCCATGCATGCTAATTTTTGAGCAGTAGAAAAATCACATAACCTCCTTGGCCTCAGCAGCTACATCTGTAAAATGGGACAAAGTCCCATCTCCAGCTCTGGCTATTCATTTGTCAGCAGGACTCTCTAGTAGCTCACATGAATTCAAACAGGCTGAGAGTTGGCAAATAATAAAATAATTGCAAATAGCTACCAATGGGATCTGATGAACGTCTCATCTTACTTTAAGTTTTGCTTTTGACTATGTGGCAAGGAAGTAGTAAAATCAAATCCTGAAACGGGACCATTGATTTTCTTGCATGTTACTTCCCTTCTCCAGATTTTCACAGCCTTAGAAAGTAGATAACAGTAATGCTTGCATTTTATTAAATATAATCTCAGGGTAAGTGAGTGCTTTTCTTTCCTACGCTTCCAATCTTAAAGGCAGCGCTTGACTGGGGAAGGTTTTCTTTCCTTTAGCTGTTTGTTCAGGCAACTTGTGTAAGAGTCACATATGACGTGCCCCGCTTACTCAGAGTTCCCATATGCCACAAGCAAGAACATTTCCACCCAAAAAGGGAAGAGGGTTATTAATGGCTTTTTCAGGGTTCACCAGTGTGCAGACTGAACAGTGACATTCCAAGGAGGCCCACATTCCTAATCACCAGAGCTTGTGACTGTGCCACTTTACACAGCAGTAGGGGCTTCAGGGGCATGACTGTGTGAGAAGGGATGATCTTGCTGGGCTTGGTTTGCCCCAGAGTAGTCACAAGGGTCCCTGTAAGAAGGACACAGGGGCGTTTGAATGACAGAAAGAGATGTGATGGTGGAAACAGCAACTACAGTGATGCTGGGTCAGTGCTCTGGGCCAGGGATGCTGAGAGTCTCCAAGTGCTGGAAAAGGCAAGGAAGGGTTGCTGCCCTAGAGCTCCAGGAGGGACGCAGACCCGAGGACACCTTGAATTTACTTTCAAAGGCTGATTTTTAGACTTTCGACCTCCAATGCTGCACATTGGGAAACAGGAAACTAATACAGAAAGGCCTCCAGGTCAAACGCCACAATCTCTAAAGCGGTGAGTTTCCGGTCCACAGAAGAGGATGCTAAGTATTCAGCACAACAGCCTTTCTGCTGTTAGATGCAGCACACGAGGGAACTTAACCTCACAATCTAATCCCCATGATTTCCCATGACCTGCTCCTTCAGCAGCTCTTAACTGTCCAGACACATCAGTCTGACCAGAGAGCAAACCAGTGTGTTGGACGGCGAGTGCATGGGAAGTGTGCATAAGCTGCAGAAGGGCAGGAGATGCTCAGCTATAAGCGTGTGTCCAACTGAGAACTTAAATTCCTCACATCCTGGTCCTTTGTGGGTAGATTGAGCAAGAAAACAGCATGAGGAAGCTGGGTTTGGCGGCACACACCTGCACTCCTAGCACTGAGTTTGGCGGCACACACCTGCACTCCTGGCACTGGGTTTGACAGCACACACCTACACTCCTAGCATTGGATTTGGCAACACACACCTGCACTCCTGGCAGTGGGTTTGATGGCACACACCTGCAGTCCTAGGACTAGGTTGGGAAGCACACACCTGCACTCCTAGCACTTTGGAGGTGGAGGCAAGAGAATAAGACATTGCGGGTCAGCTAGGCTTCGTGAAACACATTTCAAAACACAAAACAGAAGAGCGCAGGGGTTGTGTGAAACACCTTTTGGGCAGGGTACCTTCCAGGACTTTCTGGAATGAAGTCTGGGCCTAGAACCACAGACTTAAACGTATCTATACATTTCTAAGAAGCCAGCATAACTACTCCTTTTCAAAACCAAGTCACCTGCAAGACAACTCAAATAAAGCAATAGAAAACAAAACAAAACAAAACAAAAACAAAAAAACAACTCAGGCTTGGGAGCCAGATCATGTGCGTTTTCATTTCTTCCTTAGTTGTGTGTGTCACACTGTACTAATGAGTCAGTCTCTCTTAAGTGCGCTTCCCTTGTTCTAGAAGCTTTCCATGACATAAGTTATGATTAAGAGAAATCACAGATGCAAAGAACCAGCACCCATGGGAAGCTTAGTAAGTGTTAGCCGTCACGGCGCTTCCTCTCAACATCCTTGAGGCTGTGCTCTTCCAGGGAACTCCCACAGCGACTGTCCTGGTTTGCTTCTGTCTCCGTGAGAAACACCATGACCAAAGGCAACGTGGGGAGAACAGGGCTTACTTTACTTTACAGGTAAAGTATCATTGAGAGAAGCCACGGCAGGATCTTGAATACAATGGAGAAGCACAGTCGATTGGTTTGCTCCCTCTGATTTGCTCAGTTACCTTTCTTTCTTTCTTTCTTTCTTTCTTTCTTTCTTTCTTTCTTTCTTTCTTTCTTTCCTCTTTAATTTCAAGACAGGGTTTCTCTGTGTAGCCTTGGCTGTCCTTAACTTGCTTTGTAGACCAGGCTGGCCTTGAACTCACAGAGATCTGCTTGCCTCTACCTCCCCGAGTGTTGGGACTCCAGGCATGTGCCACCACTCAGGGCTTCAGTTGGCTTGCTCATGCAGCCCAGGCACATCTGCCTAGGGATGGCACTGCCAATGGTGGGCTGGGCCTTCCCACAGAGATTAACAATTTAAAAACTGCCTCCCAGATGTGGTCACAGGCCAGTCTGATCAAGATAATTTTTTAGTGGAGGTGACTCTAGGTTTGTGTCAAGTTAGCAGCTGGAACTAACTGTGACAGTAGCCAATGCATATCTGCCTTCCCTTCACTTTATTAAAATTATAAACGATGGGGGAGGAGGTGGGACAGGGCCACCATGAGTTCACGGCCAGCCTTGATTCCATAGTAGGACTCTGTGATAAACAAACAAACAAAAATTATGAAGACCCCAAAGGCAGAGCCAGTCCCGTCCATTGCTCTGTATTTAGCACCTTGCACAGCACGTGGCTGCTTGGGCTTCTTTTTCTCAACAGATGCTCATACACTGATCTGACTTGTGAGCTACGGATCTGCATCACCAGCCAACATCTGCAACTCCATAGTTCTTTCCAACTGTGGCCCATTGGTTGGTAAAATAAATCGAGTCACATCAGCATTGGCTTTCTAAAGAAATAATGAAGAGAACATCTGAGTATAAAAATCCATGATAAGGTTAAGTATAGCCACATGAAGTTTTAAAAATATATTTGGTTGCATTGTAAATACATTTCATAGCATGGGTTTATAACAGTGTGACTGTGCATTTTGCCAACAATCGGAATTTTCTAATGACTTACTGTCAGCCATTCTGATATGTATGTAGTAGCAATGTGGTGCTTGGTTCTACTGTGCCTTTCCCTGATGACGAGTGATACGGAGCACATCTTGCCATGCCCTCTCTGCACGGCTTGTTTAGAAGCCTCTCTTATAGCCAGCTATTAGACAATCTGGTGGTGTTCTTAAAGCTGAACATAGATTTCCTGTTTCCTGATGATCCCACTTCTACCTCTTTACCCAGTAGAAATGCGCACACGCATGCACAGGTGGCATGTGCAAACTATTTACGCAAGACCATCTCACCAGCCGCAAGCCGGTTGATATTGCCCAAATCAACAGACATATTACCACACAATAGACTCTTAGTCAGAAGAAAGACTAGATCAACTACAACCGCACAAACAAATGTTGAAGAGTCCCCAAGGTGCAAGAGTGTGAAAAAGAAGCTGGATGCAAGCTCATCATGCCTATTTCTATCTACATGAAGTTTAAAACTAGGTGAAATTAATCTATGGCACTAAAGTCAGGGTACCCGTAACCTGGGTGTCATAAGTAGGATCAAGTTCATGAGTTGGGGATGCTAGTTGATAGTGCTCACCACAGTTTGTGACTTGTGAGATCTTGACACAGTTACTTTCTGTGTGTGTGTGTGTGTGTGAATTTATGTGTGTATATGTGCATACTTCTGTTTGTGAATGCACATGTATGTGTATGTGAGAAGAAAATTTCAGGGTTCACACCTCAGATGCTGTACGCGCGCGCGCGCGCGCGCGCGCACACACACACACACACACACACACACACACACACTTTGAGGCAGGTTCTGGGGAGAGAATTCGGGAGGTAAATTCTATCTTTATTGACCAAGTTATGTCTCCAGCTCCACAATTCCTATTCTTTTAAGGTGTGAAGAAGACTGAAAGATGGCAACAGTCCCTGACACACTCACTCCTCCCTCCCCCCCCATCATGTATTCATCCCATCTTTGCTCGAAAACAGTCAGGATCATCAATCTCAGTAGCCCAGGGTTTAGCTGGTGCTTCCTGCCACGGAGCCATACCTTGCCTCTCGGGAACTTGCTGCGCCCATCAGTTGTTCTGTCCTTTTAGGAGATACTAAACTCATCTAATCCCCTCAGATCTTTGAATAGTGCTGGCATGCCCTCCCCTCTCCAGACTTAAGAGCCCTAGGTCCCTTGGCCAACCCCAAAGCATGGCTTTGAACCCCACCCTGCCTCAAAAAAAATCATGTGAATCCCCAAACAGAGCACAGTTCTGTAGCAGAAGAGAAGAAAAGTAGGATTGACCCTTGACCCTTTGCATGGAGAAAGGCCTTTTGCTCCATCAAGGTACTCTGTGTGCAATCCATGCTTTCCTCAACAATCAACTGAAAACCCCCATTTTTGCATAATTACTGTTGAACCTCAATTTACTTTCCGTGTTTGTAGGCTGCCTCAGGAATCAGAACAGTCACTTGGCCACGCCAATTCCCCAAAGCTGAATTCCAGTGATGAAGAGCGTCTATCCCGGATACAGTCTTCTTACACCCAGAGACCCCCGCCCCCCGGGAATGAAATCTTTATCTCAATATAGGGTCTACAATCTTTGCCATTCTATTGAAGGAGCTCTATTTTAAACACTATTTAACATGGTGGTATAGAGCATGGAGAAAACAGAATCCCGCCGCCATCTCCACAGCCTGACCTACCCCAAACACGCCTTGGCCTCAGCCTGGGCAGTGGAGGGTGCCCAGAGCCTTTCCCTCCCCTCTCCCACCGTGAGCTCAGAGCCAAGGCACAGGAGATGTGCGTTACTGGCCTCTGTGGGTTGCTGGCGTGTGGCTAGGGCAGGGTGAGGCTGAGGTGGAAAACGTGGCAGGGTGAGAACATGCTAAAAGTACAGGAAACTAAAGGTATCCCTTGGGGGAAATCTACCAGAGTCTCTCCAGTCTTTTGGGGGAAAAGACAGGAAAACCAGGAAAAGACAGGCAGACACAGGACTACAGACAAACTTCCAGGCTACCCCGGAGCGGTTTTGACGTCAGCAGTAGCTGGAAAGGAGAGTCACCGAGCGAGCGACATGCCAGAGAGCAGAGCGCGTGCTAGAGGTTGGGAGAGGTGGGCTGGGAACTAGACAGGCGACCCAACAGAAAACGGAAGCGCCCAGAGGCCTCTAGCGGTGAGGGGCGGCCCTGGGGAGGGAAAAGGGCGGGGACCCCGTGTCTACAGGCGGAGAGGGAGAAACCGCTCCCTACCTGGCCCAAGTCTGCTCCATGATCCAGGCGCTCTCTTCGCTCTCAGGGCGCCGCTCACCCGGGGGTGGCCGCAGCCCGGGAAGATACCAAGCCTTGCCCAGGAGTCTCCAGCGCAAAAAGCCTGAGTCTCTTCCTCCTCCCCAGCTCCACTTGGCACCGGCTCCCGGAGAAGAAGAGGTCTACTCTCAGCGTTTTGGATGGAAAGCTAGAGCGCAGATCGGCGCGGCCGCACCCTCAGCCGCACCCTCAGCCGCACCCTCAGCTAACGGTGCGCTGGATACAAGGCAGGGACTGTTCTCGGGAGGTGGCTGGACGCTGCTGCTGCGGCCGAGCCCAGGCAGCCGGCGCACACTCTCCCAGGCTGAGACGCGACTGGCTGGCACGAGCTGATCCGCACCAGCTGAGCTGTCAACCGCGAGTGAGCAGAGGCGGGGCTCCCGGCAGCTGAGGACCCGCCCAGGTGACACGCCGCGGCACACACACACACCCCCTCAGGCCTCCACCTCCTCCCTTGCAGGCTCGGAAGAACAGTGCCAGCAGAAGTGGCCTTCAGTGATCCTCATCATACCGTCTGTCCCTCACTCATCCTAATGAGCGGCTTTGGGAAAAAAAAAAAACCACCCAACTGCTGGGGAGGACTTTGGAGAGGCGTCACCCACTCACAGGTAACCTCGGAGCCAGTGACGGAGTCTAAGAAGGATTCCAGCCAACTGATGCCAGTGTGTCTACGAGAGCGTCTGAGGGCACAAAGTGATTCTCTGAGATGAGCCCTGTTAGTTTCACCATTAAGTTACAAACAAAAACTTCCTCAGAATGCAGCCCTCCTAGGCAAACCTTCCAGTCTTATTAGCTGTCCGTCTCAATCAAACCCTGGTCGTATACTATTCTGACTCTTTCCTATTTAGTTCCCACAGCAACCAGGCTAAAACAAAAAACTCCAAGGAGATAGAGGGCTCCTGAACATCCCACAATGCTTTAAACGCATTAAGAGACTTTAAGAGCGGCACCCAGGACGTGAATTCTCCACCGTGGCTGGTCTGAGATCACAGCGAAAGCCTTTCCTTCCAAGGAGGGGCCTGCCCCGACCCTGTGCTTATGTACCAAAGTTTAAACAAGACAGACATGCTGTAATTAGAGGGCTTACCGCCTGGAGATCTCTTTGAGCTCCAAAATAAACCTTTTTATTAAGTCACATGATCACTGTTATCGTTAGCTTTACCGCTGACCTTTTAGTTTCAAAAAGCTTTACAAGTGCCTGTATTCAGTGATGTCAATTTAGGTAGATCTGTTTGCACATTTGCACAGTTGAAAACAAGAAGGCTCGATTCAGCCTGGGCTCTGATAAGGCCAGTGGTGTGGCCCAGACCAGTCTGTGTTCTCCAAATTTCCAAAGATACACCAACAAGGCTTCTCCAGAAGGAGGCATGCCTGAGTGCTGGCGGAACTGCAAAATGGCTGTAAGGTGGCAGGAAGTTGTCAACTGCCTCAGTTTCTTGGGTTAGTCCTAATCACTAATAGGAAACACGAGGTGGGGGGGGGGGCGAGGAGAGGGGAGAGACACAGCATAGCAAACTCTGAGGTTTAGAGGTGCTGTTTTGAAACCAGCCTTGTCCAGACTCTACCAACCCGAGTGCTTGTAGTGAAAACTACACTATTCTTGAGATTAGACCCCTTTCCCCCTCCTTAATGTTCAATTAAAATGTTACCAGGATGGGACACAACTAAGGTCCAGTTAGACACTAGGCAAAACCCACAAGCCACCTGTCACGAAAAGAATCCCACTGTTGCCTTGGGGGAGGGGCAGGGAGCTCCAGTTTCCATCCCTCATACCAAAGTTGATGCTATATTTAGTTGTGTCTGAAATCAAATTATGGGCTGCTGAGTTGTGGAGAGAGAGACTGTCTGCAGCCAGCCGTGCTTCAGAGGAGATAGAAGCTAGCTAGGTAAAGCGCAGCCTCCCAGAAGCGAGGCTGGAAACCCGGCTTGTTCGGTTTTGAAATAACTCTTTTGTTCAAAAGTTTATAACATTTATTTCAGACCATTCAGAAATTACAAAAAAAACTATGTAGCAGATAATATAATTCTTAATACTTAGTGATAATTGATGTGTAAAGCTTATGGAATCTCTTCCCCATCTTTTATAAATGGATTATTTAGTGCAAACATGGGCTTACTTAAACACACCCAAGTGTTATTTGTGAGGATAGTAACTTTTCTGAGGTCTAAAAACTTTCACATATTTCTAATTTCTTCTTAGACTTCAAAAAAATACTTGTCTAAATGTGACAAATGTAGCACAAATGCTTATGTGTCTCCCTTTTTCTTGTCATGTTTGGCACATATTGATATAGCTATATTTGCAGCTTAGACCTGCGTACTTCTCCCCTTTCTACTTTCCATGTGTCTGTGTTCTCAGGTGATGCTCATCTCTGTCTGCCAGTGATTACACAATGTTTTATTATGGCTTTCAGCAGAATTGTAGTCTGCTGAATATTATTATTATGTTGATTAACTATGCCATTTCTAATATTAGGGTCAAATAATATTTAGTGAGCATTTTTTTCTGCCTCTATTCTTTCATTGTGCTGTGGTTTGAATGTATGGATCCCTCTGAAATCCTTATGTTGGAATGTAAAGAGTGGGCCTAAGAAGTAAGGGCTTCAGGGGCTAATTAGGTCATGTTATATTCTCAGGAATGGGATTGGTGTTCTTAGAAAAAGAGCTTGAAGGAAGTGACCTGGTCGCTTTTGTCCTTCTATTTTTCTCCCTGTGTCAGGATATAGCCTTTGTCCCATAGGAAAGATGTAGCAACAAGGAGCCATATTGACATCAAAGAGCAAGCCTTCACCACACAGTGATCTGCTTTCACCTTTACTTTAGATTTAATCAGTCTCCGGATCTGTGAAAAACACATTTCTACTACTTATAAATAACACAGCCCAAGGTGTTTTGTTATAGCAACAGGAACAGACTGAGACAAGTTTTTTTTTTTTTTTTTTTTTTTTTTTTGAGATAACTAAATCATTATATTGTTGGAGGTAAAATGATCCCAATTTTGTCATCTCATATGTAGCTTCAGTATCAGTAAGATTTATCATTAATTTTATTATATAATAGAGAAATATTAGTTACAAAATATTTTAGGTATCTGTTACTACTTGTATATAATCTAATGTCATCTCACTTTCCTTTGCATTTATTATAATACTAATAATAAGTTCCTATGTCATATGCTTACTTGGGAAGCATTACCCAGTCTGAGTGGAATTCCTCTGCGGTGAGTCCCTTCCTGCTAGAACAGTGCAGCCTACCACAGACACCCAGGGCTCTGATGTGAACAGACTTCCCTTTCCCACTGTGGTTGAAGGGTAGGTGGCTTGGGCGTGGGTTAGTGTTCCACAGACCCATATAGAAGACCAGATAGAATCTGCCTGAGGAGCATCCATCTTGTGGCCATGTGTGGCAGAGCAAGAGAGCTGAGGGACACTCATGATGCCCCTCAGGTCTTTGCTCAGAACCGCCACACTGTTCCTTCTACCATATTCCAAGACACAAGTCAGATGGTTGAGTCCAAAATCTTTAGAGGAAAAACCCACACGGTCTATACACAGGGTGCAGGAGCCGAGGGCGAGTATTTGTGTGACAGTGATATATCTTGTCAGTCTCTATATGTGGTGTTCCCAAAGTTTTTGTCCATTTCTTCCCTCAGAGATGCGTGCTAGCTTTTACCACTCCTCACCCCCATTCAAAATTAGCTGTGGCATTTAGTAAATGAAACATCACTTGCCCTGGCCTTTAAAATATGAGAGGCAGGCACTACTTCTAAGTAGAATGTACATTCTAAGAGTCAGACACAGTTAACCTTCGCTGTTTTCTGTTGTTGTATTGATACAGAGAGAGCGATGTGTGCCGAGCCAAGGTCGGCACCAACCGAGGTCTCCGAGGGACCAAAATGACCAGAGACATTCTGTTGACCGAAGTCAAAATAAGGTAAAAATACATCACACAAATTAAGTTCCTGGGGGGTTGGGGTTGACTCTGCGGTTAAGAGCAGAGGATCCAAGTTCAATTCCTAGCACCCAAAAGGCACTTTCACAACCGTCAGTAACTAGTCCCGGAGAATCCAACACCCTTTCCTGCCCTCTAGGGGTGCACGTACTGCACTTGCAGGTGTGTAAAGGCACTCCTGTGTGTCACTCACATGTGTAAAGTAACAAGAGAAGTAGCTCTAAAATGTTCTAAATTAATTTTTAAAAAAAATCTTTAAGTCACTGAGGTTTGGGGGCTTGATTCTGGAGCCAAGCCTGGCCTGTTCTGATACTTCATGGCACTCCCATTGTGAGCTGCTTTTCTCAGCATTGCACACGGTCCTTATAATGAATCTGCTCCAAGGTGTCTGCACTAGAGCAGGGTAAACTGAACTGATGATGTCGAGCAATTCAACCAGGTGCGTTGTTTCTTCCTGAGTGCATAGTGCTCAGCTTGGCTCTTCATAGGTCGGCTGGCTCAGTGGGTTGCGCGCCTGCCGATGTTTGCAGGAGTCTAGCAATGCCTCTCTTCAGTGCCCTTAAAGCCTCCTGTTCTTCCCTCCAGCTCGACTGTGTGTGAAGGGGACTCATGACCTTGAAGTGGGTGACTGTGTGGCTTAAGTACAATAAAGAGAATATCCATGTCCAACCTCATATCAGGTTTTCTTCTAAACTATACGTTTAGGGAAGAGTTTCAGAAATGCTAACAGGTGTCTTCTCCAACCTCACGCTAACAGGCTTTCAGAATCCGTAGTATGATAAAATGTGGACAAAAAAATTAGTATTTTTGAAGACTTTTAAAGACAGTATAAAGAGCCAGACTTGTTAGATTTAAGAAACCAAACTGGGGATAGAGAGATGGCTCAGTGGTTAAGAGCACTGACTGCTCTTCCTGAGGTCAGGAGTTCAATTCCCAGCAACCACATGGTGGCTCACAACCATCTATAATGTGATCTGATGCCCTCCTCTGGCCTGCGGGCGTGTATGCAGGCAGAACACTGTGTACATAATAATAAGAAACCAAACTGTTTCTCATCTTTCCAGACAGTGAAAGCTTTCAAAATACGAAGTGGCTCCAAGGCAAAAAAAATAAATAAATAAAACAAAATCTAGGATGCGCTTATTAAAGCCACGGGGAAGGCCTCCAAAAACATGTAAGGAAGGGCCTCATGTGCTCTCCCATTTAAACAAGCAGTCTGTGAGAGCTCAAGGGTGTGCCTTTCCACCACACAAAGACCTTTCTGAAAACCTGTGAGTCCATTTTCCTCTCACCAGATATAGAGGCAGACCAACTGAATGAAAAAAAAAAAAAGATTTTTGGAAAGAAGCGAGGGTGTGGCTTTTGCCCAGTGGAGATAATTATAAACTGATTGATAAGGCACCCTTTCAGCTCTTCAGGGACCAGCGTCAGCATAGACTGAAAGGGATGAAGACAGTACAGGAATAAAGAGATGCTTTCCTTGTTAGTCCCTAAACATCACAGTATGCCAACTGTTTACACAGTGTGCAGATATATCATCCATGTTATACTTTGGGTCTAGAGTGTCTCCTACCAGGGCTGGAGTGATGGCTGTCCTGCAGACTATCAGCTTTGAGTCCCAGCATCCACATGGCAAGTCACAATGCCCTGTAACTCTAGTACCGGCATATCTGGTACCCTCTCTTGGTCTCCATGACACCAGGCACACGAGGCACAGACATACACAGGAAAACGCCCCATATGTACATAACAAACAATTTTAGAAAAGAAATAATAACAGCATAAAAGTCTGTGTCTACTCCAAAGACACAAAGTTTTAGCCCTAACCTAAAATTCTGACAAAGCCAGTTGAATCTGTGAACGTGAAACCTGCATGCACAGAGGGTTTCACATGGTAAAAGCTCTTCTAGCAGAGTTCATCAGTTCAAGGCTGATATGCATCTCCTTAGCCCCAGAAAGGACCTGACTGTGGCCTGTGTGGATGTGCATGGCGGCCAAGTAATGCGAAGAGAAATGGTTGGCTCTGCAGGAATGGAAGGCTGAACAGCAGGTGAAAGGGCAGCTGCCTCCCCGAACAACAGAGCTCAAGGCCAGGAGCAGCTAAGAAAATGAAAAACATCCTTGGGTATTAAAAAGAGAGAGGCTATCGGAAGGGCCCTACTGTTTAAGGTTGCAGTCCACCCAATCCAGATAGCCATTCTGAGCTCGCTGTTAGGCACAGGACTCCCTCTCCCCAGCAGGGCCTCCGGCTCTCTGCCTGACCTCATCTGGAGAGTGTCTTTAGACATAGATGCCCTTGACCACACTTGATATGTGGCCTTTGACACAGCTTTCTGCTAGCTCGCCCCTCCCTGTGCCTATAGGATAATTAGGTACTGGGTTCCCGCTCATACCACATGCAAATCAAGCATCATTAAAGTGCCCAATTCCAACCAATCATGTATACCTACGCTGGAAGCCCCACCCCTCCCCAAGGACTATATATATAGTCTTTGTTCTCCCTTAGTAAAGTTGAACTAGCTGCCTGAAGTGGTTTCCGGAGTGCTCAGTCTCTGATGTACTCAAGGCCTTCCAAGCCCTGTGCCTCACCTTCTGCTCCTCCTGCCTTCATGGGCTGGTGGCCAACAGTCCCCCAGGAAGAGGAGAACCACAGGGGCCTTTTAAAGGGACTTTTGTCTTAAAGGAAGCAGTGACAGTTCAGGAGTAGCTAATACTGGTGGGACTAAGTTATTCCTACCAGCTGACACAATACAAGGAGAAATTTAGCTACCTGAGTCCATTCAATTCAACACAAGCCCAACGAAAGCAGAGCATGTGCTACACACTGGGTGTGCGATTGAAAGCTGGTGTGCAAAGCCACACGCATTTCTTAAATCATACAACAGACCTGAATGCATGAAGATAGGCCCTCTGTAGGCACCAAGACTAAATATAATAATATTTAAAAAAAACATGTATCACAAACTTAAAATTAAAAATTCATAGCTTTTATTCAAAATTTGCTAGCTTATTTTTAATTGTACCACAATGCCTACATATATCAAAAGAATACAGTTTATCCCAGAAATTGGCACAATCGTCAACTAAAATCAAATTTTTTTAGATTAAAAAAAAAAGTATGGTTGAACAAAGTTTGTTTTTACTGGTAGAAAGAAAAGTGTCCCCATCCTCTCCTGGGTGGCCACAGAGGCCCACACTCCTGGAAGGACAGACAGCACAGCAATGTCACACAGAGCCAGGGTTAGTGGCTCTATAGTCCAGTAGTTTCAGTCGAGCTACTTACAGAGTCTTTATATTTTGTAAAATAAGTTCAATGACAATAAACAGTTGAAGACCACTGCAAGAACAAAAGAAGACCATCTGTGATTGCCTGGAATGGTTTAAAATTTTAATTCATCATGGATATTTTCTTTGTTGATGTTCGCATAGGATTCCTTATAAATTAATTTCAGTTCCACTACAAACTGCTCCCTAGGCCTAAGCCAGTGACCCCAAATTTCCATTTACTAGCCTTCTGCCTTATCATAAGACCAAAGCTCTGAAATTAAGTAAGCAGGTCCCCTAACTTCCTTCTCACCCTGTGCTTCAGTGTGTGTGTATGTGTGTGTGTGTATGTGTGTGTGTGTGTGTGTGCGCGCGCGCGCGTGTGCGCACGCAGGCGCACATGTATATTCAGAACCACCCGCTTTGTTGGCTAGCCTTGTCTGTCAGCTGTAACAAAACCCCAATGAACGAAATTACGAACAAGCCTTCAGACAGCTGGTGGTAATTTACTCCTGCACCTCCCATCCTTTCAACACCCACTGTTTATGTGCATCTGATGCTGGGGGGAGGGGAAATCAAGCAATAGACGTGGTATGTGAATTTCTCAGAGGCACTTTGAAGCAACGGAGAAAGACTTGTGTGAATTCTCTGTGTAATTCTCCTTGCTTTGCATAGATTATACGCCTTAAAAATCTGGCCGACTGGCATTATGGTCAGTAAGTACATTTCTGGAAACAGAAACAATACTGGCATAAATTCCTAGGAAGCTTCCAAGCACTCTTGACAGTCCATCATCACTAAAGCCTGAGTTATTTTCTAGGATGGGACATGCTGTTCTGAGACCAGCACGTCAACCGATCCAGGCAGGCTTGTGACCTGTAAGACAGATAAGTGGAATGCCAACCCCTGGTTTATATCTGTGACTGGACTTTTGAATTATGAAAATGTTTGCTAAGAACAACAGAGCCATGTTTGCCCATGTTCGTTGCCTTTGAATGTAGCTTACCACTGGAGACAGGGCGATGGATGATAGAAAGAAAAAGAAACATATCTACACACATACATACACACATATATACACACATACATGCATACACACACATACACACACATACATACCCATCTTTGGTTTTAAAAAAAATATTTTCATTCATAATTGTTTCTCTACTTTTGAGAAGAATTTTGAAACAGCACAGTTTCTCCTCTCTCCACACATACACACAGTGACTGCTGTCATCCAGATCAACTGTTTGAAAGTATAATTCAGACTCTTCTTTACTAAAGATTCAGTACTTCTTAAGGCAAATTAAAATTATTAAATGCCTGGTTGCACTCCTGCCTGTTGGGCCAGCTTTTGTCCCTGTTAAACAGAAAATTTTGCTCATCTGAAGTCCTGAAGCCAAAGCCTTGACAAGCAACTCTCAGTAATCAAGGGCTCCTCAGTCACTTCCCAAGACAAAGGCACAGCTGCCAACAGTGACAAGCCCAGTCTTCTACACTTGGAACCACTGGCAGCCAATTTCTTGGCAGTTTAAAGCAGCTGGGTTTCCCTTCCCCTCCTTTCAGCTGGCAGGGACTCAAAACATCGGGAAGCAACCCCAGAAAGCTTTACACATTCAAGTAAGCTCTAAGGGCAAAGGTCTCACATTCTGCAAGCAATTCGCCCATATCCATGTTATGCCCAACACTATTGCGCTCCGTAACAGGCCTCCGACAATTCTAGACAACAGAGGAACAAACCTCTAGCAGTCATTTACCCTGGATATGAGTTCATTCCATTCTCATATCAGTCCAGTAAATCAAAATCTCATAAATGGTACTTTAATGCAGTATTTTAGAAAGCGAAATGAATGGTAAACTTCTCATGATGGCTAGGAAGATGGTCAAGTTGGCATAGCCTGCTGTGCACACATAAAGGCCTGAGTTCAATCCCCAGCACACACTGAGAGACTCCATCCCAAAAACAAAGTGGGCCAGCTGTGGTGGTACACATCTGTAATCCCAGCACTCAGGGAGGCAGAGGCAGGCCTGTGTCTATGAGGTCAAGGCCAACCTGGTCAACAAAGTGAGTCCAGGACAGCCAAGGCTACACAGAGAAACCCTGTCTTGAAAAACAAAACCAACCAACCAACCAACCAAACAAACAAACAAACAAAAACAAAGCGGAGGAACCCTTGAGGAATGACACCCAAGACAGACTTCTAGCCAACACACAAATGTGCACTCAAGGACACACATCTCCATGCACACACATCCATGATGAAGTAAATCCTGGGAGGAAATCCTTTGCTTCCTTCCAGCCGTGGTCCTAGTTATTCATCCCTAGATGGCATCCTAAGATGCAATGATAGATGGCAAAGCCCTAGATATGTCCTGTGTGGTGCTCTCTTGTGCCAGGCTCCACAGACCTTGTTAGCCACAGCTCTCACTCTATGTATTGTCACCTTCCAGACAGCAAATGGCCCCTGCTGGTATCCTGTGGCTAACAGGGAGACAGATCAGCAGGCAGTGGCACTTGCATGCAAGCCTAGCGACTTGCATTGGCCCCCAGGGACCCACATGAAGATGCAAGAGAAGACCGAGTCTTAATGTGCCCACCCTTCTGAGGCCCAACTCAGAATGGTGTAATTGTTTCTTTTTCTTCTTTTATTTCTTTCAGATGCTGGACAGAGCCTAAGTATGCATTTGAGCTCCCTGACTAATGCTATGGGCTTCCTTACTCCTTTTCCTACGCTCTCCTCACCTCGTGGCTGCCTGCTGCCCAGCGGCTGACCACTGTGCTGCCTTACATGGAAGAGCATGATTCTTATGCCTTCCTTGTCTTCTCTCTCCCTTCCAGACAGCTGCGAGATTTACATCTTGTCTGTCCTAAGGTTTCCCTCTAAACACCAGCAAATAATTTTCAATTTTCTGTTAGAGTCTACTCTTAAATTCTTTTATTAAGGAGAAGAAAGACGCTTAAGAAGACACTCTAGTTTTCCTTGTATTGCATGATGTCTACCCTGGGACGTCCCAAGCTTTTTGATGACACTTTCCGGCTTTTAATTCTTGGCAGAAAAAAAATCATGCCCAATCTGGACCCTCAGACAGCATCATAGACCCTTACTGTGACACTTCCCACAATAGTTTTAAAAGCAGCTGTGACACAGGGCGAGCTAGATGGACCTACTTTTCATTTCAGATCTCAGTTGCAAGTTGCTGTGATCTCTAAGGTGCCAGGGAGGCAAGGAAGGAAGTAGACGTGATAGGAGAGAAAGAAAAAAAGATCAAGTTACTTCAAAGGCGGCCATTTTGTTGTTGTTACTTTGGGCTTGTTTTGTTGAGTTGTGTTGTGTTTTGTTGTGGTGTGTCGTGTTCTGAGACAGCATCTCGTATAATTCAGGCTGGCCTCAAACTCCTAATCAGTCTGCTCCCACCTCCCCAAGTGCTAGGATGGCAGGTGTGTGCCAACACACACACACACACACACACACACACACACACACACACACACACACACACACACACACCATGCACATGCATACATTGAACTTCTAGCATTTATCTGTTTAACTCAAAAACAAATCTATTGCACCCTGACTCTTCTGACTCAGGCAGGGCCAGAAGCAGCTGTGCTTCCTTCACCCTTTACACAGGTTGGAACAACTTCTGGTTGCTTAGGACACTTCCAGTCTGGAGGCTCTCTCTCCACTGGCAACAGCGGCTCATCCAAGGTACAACAAAAGCCACCCACATGCGCCCCCTGCTGGTAGATTCTATCTTGCCTCGGCAGCCCCGACAGTGTATTTTACTTGGCCCTAAATGGTCCCCAGTAGTTCATTTAATTCTTTTCTACGTTCTCATGCCTCGCCTGTTGTATTTATTTTCACTACCTGCCACCCCTCTATTTTGCTCATTCCCTAGCGCTGGGGCATCATGGGTCTGCCTTCCTGCATCGTTAACATCTGGTTCATAGGGTCAGCATTGCTCTGGTCTTGTGTTTGATTCTTTTGCCTTTGTGAGGGTTGTTTTTGTTTGTCTGTCTGTTTGATTGATTTGAGACAGGATCTCACTTTGTAGCCCTGGGTGCCCTGGAACTGCCCACGCAGATCAATTAGCCCAGAACTTGTGACAATCTCCCTGTGCCACTCCTGGGTTCTGGAACTGAAGGCATGCCCCACCACGTCCCATTTCTCATTTATCCTCTGGGTAGAGCACTGGGCTCTTACCTGGCCACATGCCTGGCCAGCTCTTCACCGGCTTCTGCTCTCAGTTTGCTTTTACCAAAGTATGTACAGCTCAGAGCTCATTCGATTGATACCCGGGTGAAGATTTTCAGTTCAGTCCAATTTTGAAAGATTGAGCCTCCCTTATGATCTCTCTTATAGTGCCAGTTCTGTAGGCTCAATTTTCTTAATGATTATATTTTACTACAAACTTATTAACCAAGAGTACCTCACTTATAACCCAACTAACCTAAACAATAGGAAAAAGAGATTAAAGAATACAGTAATGAAACTGTAAGGATATCAGTTCCGAGGATTGATTTTCCTGGTGTAATCAGCAGATTTCTTCTGCTGGAACCTGGAGCAACCAGAACCGGGAGCCTCAGCAGAGCAGGGAGCCCCAACACCTTCCCTTGAGTGGTTCTCTCTAGGAGCGTCTCGAAGTGGAGCGATGAGCAGCCAAAACTATCCCAAGTCTCCAAAGGCCCCACCTTCTGTTTTTGGCTCATATTTATATCTCCTCCCAGAATTTGTTCAAGGATGTTTTTCAGCTGGTTAACAACCAGTTTCCCTAACAAGGTGGTTCGATTTCTAAGGGGATAAACATCACCTGCTCTCTCACAAGTCTTTTTCTCATCCCCTACTTGTGATTTAAACAAAAAAAACATGTTTATCTCTCTTTCACAGTTCTGTCTGTGAGACAGAGTGCAGAGCTTCGCTGGGACAATGGGACAAAGGGATGAGATGTGCTGAGATCAGCTGAGACAGGAAGGAGGTGAGACACACAAACACCATGGAAACCTCGGGGACTGTCTGGGGGCAGAACTGAGCAAGTACATATGGAAGCTGCTATGATTCTCTTTGCTTTGGAGGCTATTTTCTTATTTATTTATTATGTGCTTTGAAGTTTTGTTTTGAGACAGGGTCTTACTGCGTAACCTGACAAGCCTGGAGCTCACTATGTAGACCTGGCTGGCTTTGACCTCACAGAGATCCTCTATTGTGCTGGGATTAGCCGTGTGTGCCTAACTATTCTGTGGATGCAGATGAAAGTCTTTAAGGGGATCCCCACAGTGCAGTGCAGTCTGCAGCCCCAGGTCTGGCTTTACTCCCTACTTGTGTTTTGAGTCATCCCAGCTTCATTCCAAAGGAGGGAAGGAAGGAAGGACCCTGTTGCTTCTCTGATGTTCAGGGACTCAGGCAATGGACGTAGACTGGGGTAGGCAGCCTCTAAAATGGTCCTGGATGGTTGCTGTTCGTCAGACCTGTGTGTGCTGTCCGAGATGGATGGACAACCTACTTCTAAAAAGCAGAGCACCATAGACGTGATGGGGTACCACCTTCAGGATTAGTCTGCTTGTCTTTTAATAAGAGGTTCCCATCTTGAACACACGGTATTCTTTCTCTTAGATAATTCTGCTGGGAAAGACAAGCTACCATGACACAGGCATATGTATGGTAAGCACAGAAACTGAGTCTGTCAAACCAGGAGACATTAAAGCCTGTAACTATCATGAGAGGTGAGGTTTGCACACCCAGGTGGAAATTTATCTATCCCTGTCAAGGTTTGAGATGAGCTCAGGCCCAGGCAACTGCTTCACTGTAGCCACAAGTTGCCCTGCCCCCAGCTGAGCTGCTCAGATTCCTTGTCCTTAGAGCAGTGGTCCTCAACCTTCCGAATGCTTCAACCCTGTAATACAGCTCCTCATGTTGTGGCGACCACCAATCATAAAATTATTTTGGTTCAACTTCATAACTGTAATTTTGCTACTGCTATGAACTATAGCATCAATATCTGATATGAAGGATATCTGATATGCAACCCCTGTGAAAAAGTCTTTGACTCTGAAAGGGGTCTCAACCCCCAGGTTAGAGACTGTGAGACACGGAGTATCTATAGTTTTTAACTATTAAGCTTTGAGCTGGCTTGCTACGTAACAATAGCTGTTATGAACTATAACACAGCAAGAGGGCGTACCTTTGGCAGGCCGAGCAAAGGTGTGCCTCTGAGAAATTGTGCCATGCTACAGATCTGTTGTAAAAGAAAGGGGCGAGGAGTGAGGACGTGGGGAAGGGATAGAGGACGAGAAGTGGTCATACAGACAGGCAGACAGGCAGACAGGGAACAGAGGGAGAGAGAGAGAGGGGAGGGGGAAGGAGGGAGCGGGGCACACAGAGAACAGAAAAAGGAACTGCAGAGAGAGAGCTGGGTGGCTGGGGGTCCTTTTATCTGCAACATGCCTGCCACGCCTTTTTGAGGGTTAGCCTGGTGCTCTATGTGTACAAATGCTGAATTCTGGTCTTTGAGATCTGGTTTCAGTCAGGATGAGTATATTGTCCTGTACTCTGAACAATGTTGTGTAAACTTTGTTCCTCAGTTTTCTCTGATTAGTTAATTAAAAAAGTTGGACAGCCTGTAGCTGGGCAGAAGAGAGGTAGGTGGAGCTTCGGTTTCTTGGCTTAGGGTCTCAGGTAGGGACCACGAAGAGAGGGAGAGGAATGAAGAAGAAATAGAGAGAGGACGTTGCCATGAGGACTTGACCTGATGGGCCAGAAACAGTCCAAGCAGGACCAGTATGGCAAGTAACTTGGGGCATGTGACCGGGAAATAGCAAGACCAGCATATAGGATTAATATAAATGCTTATCTTTCCAGTTACTGAGCTTAAAGTTTATTAATAAATATAAGTCTCTGTATCATTTATTTGGGAGCCAGAGTGAATAAATAAAAATCCCCCCAAAATATAACTATCACTGGGCACAGTGGCACATGCCTGTAATCCCAGCACTCAGGGAGGCAGAGGTAGATGGATCGATGTGACTTGGAGGCCAGCCCAGTCTATACATGTCCAGGACAGCCAAGGCTACACAGAGAAACCCTGTTTTCACACACACACACAGAGAGAGAGAGAGAGAAAGAGAGAGAGAGAGAGACAAAGAGAGTCTTAGACACAGACAGACAGACAGACAGACAGACACACACACACACACACACACACACACACACACACACACACACAAAACTTCAGCACCTGGCAGTGCCAGATGAGGATGTAAGCAGTTGCTTGTTCTCTGAAAACAGACCAGTGGAACTGCCTGTACACTAACAACAGCAAACTAATAGAACTAATAAAACATCAACCTTCCTGTCAGTTCAAGGTCATGCTGCAGATGCAGAGGCTCCTCCCACCCACAGAAAAGCTATTATTCTTTCTCAGTAAAGAAGAAGAAAGAAGTCAGAGCAGCCATTTAAGGGTGCACAGGAACACCTAGGTTTATGGCTGTAGTCGTTACTTTTCTATTGCTACACTAAAGCACCATGGCCAAGGCACCCTAAAGAACAGTTTATTTGGCCTTCTGGATTTGGTAAGGTGGGGAGGATGAGCGGCCATGAGGCAAGGCAGAGGCACAGTGGCTGGAGCAAGAAGCCAAGACCTTACACTTTGCACTGCAAGCAGATATAGGGAAAACAAAACCTTGCCTTCAGTGACATACTTCCTCCACTGGGACCATATTTCCTAGACCCCCAAACAGCACCACTAATTGAGAACCAAGTGTCAAATGCCAGAGCCCAGGGGGAACCATCTCGTCCACACCACCACACTGGCAATGAAGAACGAATACAATAATGATCATTCAAGATCATCCTAGAGTCTGTGCCTGCTGCAGGTTATCTCCAGAATGTGGTTTAAATTGGAAAATACATGAGGCTCATGAAGACCTTTCTTGTTGAACGCCCCCAATGAAACTATGCATCTTAGTTGCCGACTTTCACTGTAGATTGATACAGCCAAAAGTGTTACAGAGTGAACTGTACTGGAGACAGCACAGGTGCTGTGGTGGCTTGAATGGCAATCCCTCCCCAAGGCTCATATGTTTGACATGTGGTCCTTAGGTAATGGGGCTGTCTGGAAGGGCTTAGGAGGTGTGGCCTTTTGGAGGAGGTGTGTCACTGGGGGTAGGCTTTGAGGTTTCAAAAGACTCATTCCATCCCCGGGTACTCACCCTGCTGCTTGTAGATCAAGATGTGAGCTCTCGGCTCACTGCCTGAGCCATTGGCTGACATGCCTTCTTCCCAGCATTATAAACTCTAACCCCCTGGAACCATGTGCCTGTTGGCTCCAATTCCTTAAAGATTCTACTTTATTAGGGATTTATTAAAGACACGTACCTCCCTTACAACCTGAGTACCCTAGACAGGAGGGAAAGGTGATTAAGGAGAACAAGAATGAAACCTTCTGGGTATCAGCTCTGTGGGGGTAATTCCCCTGGCGTAATTCTCAGGAGTCTAGCAGATCATGTATCTGACAGAAAACAGAAGAAGCCAGACCGTCTGTGGACCGAACTTGGAGGTATCCACGGAGATGCCACCACCTTGGGCAGGAACTGGTCTGTCTCCTCTCCCCGACCCCTTCCTCCTCCCAATCCATGGTCGTTTTAAAAATACAATACCCCGGAGTACAGCCACTTTGGAAATCTATCTGGCGCTATCTCAGAAAACTGGGAATAAGGCTTCCTCAAGACCCAGCTATTCCACTCCTTGGAATACCCAGAAGATGCTCCACCACACAACAAGGCCATATGCTCAACCATGTCCATAGCAGCCTTATTCAGAATAGCCAGAACATGGAAACAGCCTAAGTGTCCATCAGTAGAAGAATGGATAAAGAAGCTGTGGTACATTTACACTACGGAATACTACTCAGCTATTAAAAACAAAGACTTCTCAAACTTTGTGGACAAATGGATTGAACTAGGAATGATCATAATGAGTGAGCTAACCCAGAAGCAGAAAGACTCAAATGGTATATACTCACTTATATCTGGACACTAGCCCAAGGGACATGTCCCATGAAAGTCTTCACTTACCAGGAAAGTGGGACAGAGGGGAGGACTTCCTATTGGGACTCTAGGTGAGAGAAGCATGGGAGAATGGGGAAATAAAAGGATCCAGAGGATCCTAGAAACCTACAAGAAGAACATTATGATGGGCGGATCTCTGCCTGGGGGTCCTGCTCAAACTATGGAACCAGCCAAGGACAATACGTGCAGTAAACTTCAAACCCCTACCCAGATCTAGCCAATGGACAGGACATTCTCCACAGTTGAGTGGAGAGTGGGGACTGACTTTCACATGAACTCTAGTGCCCCATATTTGACACGCCCCCTTGATAGGGAGGCCTGGTGGCACTTAGAGGAAGGATAGCAGGCTACGAAGAAGAGACTTGATACCCTATGAGCATATACAGGGGGAGGAAATCCCCCTCAGTCACAGTCATAGGGGAGGGGAGTAGGGGGAAAGCGGGAGGGAGGGCGGAACGGGAGGATACAAGAGATGGGATAACAAGTGAGATGTAATATGAACGAATTAATAAAATATACATATATATTTTAAAAGCCCTGGCTTGGATGTCTTTTGCCTTGGGCTGATCCTTCCTCCATCTCAGTCTATACTAAGATGTTTATCAGTCTGTAGAGTGGGGTCAAGAATTCCAAGACTATTTTCACCTTGGGCCCAGACTAAGGCAAGATCACATTCTCTTCAGATAAGCCCAATTAAGTTATCTTTTCTAAGCTGCCTGTGTGGTTCAGGCATCTAGGCACCGCTGTACACTGGTCTGGGAAGGATAAAGTGGAGCCAGAGTGGGTAAGTCCATCTACAGGGTCAAGGTCCAGATGGCTGGGGAAAGGAGGGGTTTTACCAAGGCTTTCAGTGTTAACAGCTTTTTTGAGCTATGGCAGCCTATGGTCCCCTTCTTCCCTTCAGAGCTTCTAGACTTCTAGACTAAGAAATGAAGCCTAGCCTAGCAGGGGCAGAAAGGTCTAAGGGTCTCAGTCTGGCGATGAATACCCGGAAACAGAAAGCATTCCCGGAAACAGCTCTTCAAGTGTTCCAGGGATGTAGCTCAGAGCTCTCCCAGTGACATAGCAGCTCTTAGGTGATATTGGTGAAACAGTTTGTGAGCTTTATTGGGGTGAAGAAGGGCTATATGAAATTTGGGGGGTGGGAAGGGACGTTCAGGGTGGGCACATATCATTGTTGTGCTTGGCTACATGACTGTCTCCAGAGCCATGCGGAGGGTTAGAGGGTTGAGACCACGCCCGAGGACACTCAGGCACAACCCAGGGAGGGAGCGATCCTCACTCCTGCGGGTCTCAAGACTGAGATTTCAGGGTTGGCTCTAGTTCCATACCGGTTTCCCTGGTGTCACATTCCCCACAGCCCTGGTCATAGTGTTTTGTCACATATAAATGCTGAGGTAGAATGTTGTTTCTGCTTGTTCACTGGGGTAGTGTCTCCATGTCAACCTTCCTCCCATTGGACACACAGTGAGCACATTTCTGAACGGATGTACCTGTTATCCTGAGCAGTGGGCCCCACTCATTTTGTCTTTGTTGTTTGAACAGTGTTCTATATTTTCCATTGAAATGTGCAGTTAAACTCTTTTTTATTAACCTGAATATGGAGTACCCTAAGGCTGACATTGTCTCAGTCATGTCCAGACCTTCTTCATTTTTTGTTGTTGTTTCTTTTTAAATTTATTTTATTTTATATATTCACTCTACATCCCTGTCATAGCCCTCTCCCTCCCACCCTCTTCCTCCTATCCCCCTCCCCTTGTCCTCAGAAAAGGCCCCCCTCCATCAATCCACGCCAGCACATCATGTCGAATCAGGACTGAGCTCATCCACATCTACTGAGGACAGGCAAGGCAGCCCCATTAGGATGAAATGATCAAAAACAGGTCACAGAGACCATGTCATAGACAGCACCCACTAAACTTACTACAGGACCCACATGAAGATCAAATTGCCCATCGATTATGTATGTGTAGGGGGCCTAGGTCCAGTCCATGCGTGATCTTTGGTTGGTGCTGCCATCTCTCTAAGCCCCAGTGGGTCTAGGCTAGTTGACTCTGTTTGTCTTCTTGCAGCATTAGTGTCCCCTCTGGTCCTTCTACCCTTCCCTCCCACGCTTCCTCAGGACTCCCTGAGCTCTACCTAAGGCTTGGCTGTGAGTCTCAGCATCTGGTTAGATCACCTGCTGGGTAGAGCCTCTCAGAGAATGGTTTAGTTAGGTTCCTGTCTGTAAATAATCTGTGACAAGGTTTTTTGTTTGTTTGGGTTTTTTGTTTTTGTTTTGTTTTGTTTTGTTGGCATACAATGGAATCACCCTACTTGTCCATCATTTCCTTACTGGTTTTCACTGAAGGTTCTTCAGAAAGTAGAGGGACACAGTCATAGCCACTTTCGTATTTATTATTTCTTTCTTTTTCTAGAGATGGTCCCTGGGAAACACCAGCACTGGTCTTTTGGAGCCACAGTTTGGTCTCTGTGCTGTCACTGCCCTGTGCTGTGCTGCCCTGCTGATCAATGCCGCCATCTTGGATCCCCTCTCTGTTGTTTTGTTTTTTAAACAGGTCATTCATTTCTCTATTATGACCTTCATGTGTTTTACTGTATGAATTAGAAAATAAATTCTTCACAATGTCAGAATTTGTAATGCAGTTTGTTATTTTAAAGCAAGTGAGCTATTCAAATGTATGCTGGCTCTAGGACCAGGCCATTTTTATCTAAGTTCTAGCAAAGGATTTTATAGTTGGTTCTTATTGACTCACAGTTAGATTTTGATTAAAAAAAAAAAAAAAAAAAAGGAAATATAGACTTACTGGCATTGCAAAGGAATAGGTTTTTTTTGTTTGTTTGTTTTTTGTTTTGGTTTTTTCAAGACAAGGTTTCTCTGTGTAGCCTTGGCCATCCTGGACTCACTTTGTAGACCAGGCTGGCCTCGAACTCACAGCAATTCGCCTGCCTCTGCCTTCCGAGTGCTGGGATTAAAGGCGTGCGCCACCACGCCCGGCTAGGAATAGTTTTTAAAACAGAAAAATGAAAATAATTACTCTACTGTGCATGACATAGACATGACATGAAACTTAGTACCTGTACATTAGGCATGAAGTCTGCCACATTACATTTGTGTGACCTTGCCAAACTGTGTAACTTTCAAAATGCATTTTCAGGTAATAATATCATCCTTTCAGGGTCACAGTGAGAACTGAATGCTTATAAAGTGCATGCAACATGTACTGAAGAACATTGTTTATAGTGATTGGAGCAATGGATCAGTGGTTAAGAGGACTTGCTGCTCTCCCAGGGGGCGCAAGTTCAGTTCTCAGCACCCACATCATGCCTTACAACCACCTGTAACTCCAGTGCTAGCGGATCCTATGTCATCTTTGGACCTCACTGGGCACAGGTACACATGTGGTGCACACACACATACTTACACACACACATCTGTATATGTGTGTGTGTGTGCAAGGAAAATGTTATTGATAAGATGAATTATGAATGAGCTATTGGTGATGACTGGCTGTGCTACCTCTCATGGATAACAGCACAGTCACTACAGGAATCTGTTTAGAACCTGTGCGGCCTAGCACAGATCAACTTATGAAAGTGCTGTGGCAAATAAGACTCAGAGAACAAGTGATTTGAAGGATTGGAGTGTCACATGGACCTGCCTTCCTATCTCTGTTACTGCCCTCCCACCATGAACACCGTCAGCGTTTGGTCACCATGTGCACCCTTCTAGACAGGTACTCTGATATTAAAAAGGGTCCTCATCATTTGTCAATTTGACACAAGCTGGAGTCCTCCAAAAGTAGCTTCAGGGTTGGAGAGATGGCTCAGAGGTTAAGAGCACTGACTGCTCTTCCAAAGGTCATGAGTTCAATTCCCAGCAATCACATGTTGGTTCATAACCATCTATAACGAGATCTGTATACATAATAAATAAATAAATCTTTAAAAAAAGAAAGAAAGTAATCTCAACTGAGAAAATGTCTCTCTAAATTGGGTTGTAGGCCTTTGATACAAAATTTACCCTGCCTACAAGATGTGCAGGGATAAAGACGGAGCAGAGATTGAGGGACTGGCAAACCAATGAGTAGCCCAACCTGAGACCCACCCCATAGGAGAGAGCCAATCCCTGACACTATTGATGAAACTCTGTTATGCTTGCAGACAAGAGCCTAGCATAACTGTCTTCTGAGAGGCTCCACCCAGCAGTAGATCAAAACAGATGCTGAGACCCACAGCAAAACCTTAGGGGGCTCAGGGAGTCTTGTGGGAGAGCGGGAGTAAGGATAGAAGATCTGGGAGGAGGCAGACCAAAGATCAGCAGAATCAACTAACCTAGGCCCACAGAGGCTTGCAGAGACTGAAGCACCGACCAAAAAGCAGGCATGGTCTAGACCTAGGCCTCCAAAACATGTGTAACTGATGAGCAGTCACATGAGATGGTCTTCATGTGGGGCCCCTAGCAAGCGGAACAGGGCTGCCTCTGACAAGGACTTTGCTGCTTGCTTTTAGATCATTTTCCCCGAATTGGACTACCTGATCTGGCCTGAGTGGAAGAGGATTTGCTTAGACCTGATGCAATTTGATGTGCTGGGGCAGATTTTTTTTGCGGGGGGGGGGGGGGCTCTTCTTTTCTGAGAAGGGGAAGGGGAGAAGTTGGGAGGGTGGGCGGATGGGACTAGGCGGAGAGGAGGGAAGGAGCTGAGATCAGGATGTAAAATGAGTTAATAAATAAGTTTCAAAAAGAGATTGAGTTGTAGGTAAGCCTGTAGGCCATTTCCTTAATTAGTGATTAATGTGGGAGAGCCCAAGCCATTGTGAATTGTATTACCCTGAACTGGTGGGTTGTGCTATAAGAAAGCAGGCTGAGCAAGCCTTGAGGAGCAAAGAAGTAAGCAGCACCCCTCATGACCTCTGCGTCAGTTCCTGCCTCCAGGTTCCTGCCCTGACTGCCTTTACTGGGGATCTGTGCTATAGGGACGTAAGTATAACAAACCCTTCCCTCCCCAGGCTGTCAGCAATAGAACTCCTGATTGAGGACTAGAAGGGTCGCTTTCTTTTTGTCCCATCCTCTGCCCTCATCGCATAAGAAGCAGGAGTTGGACCTCAGCTGGAGCTAAACTTAAAACAAAACAAACAAAAACCAAGCAGAGATACCAAGCACCGTCTAACATAAACACTCCCACAACCAAGTTCTTTCTCTCCGTCACTCGGTTATCATCTTTGTTGGTTTTACTTTCGGTATCTTGAAAGAACCAAATTATCTGCCAGAAGGCCCAGGCTGACATTCTCTGCATGATCGCACCTACCAGAAGCTCTGCCATCTTTTCCCACACCCCGTTAGAGAATCTCATTTTGGGTTTGCTTCAGATACCAAATTCTATAGCACTTACAGCTTCTTATCTGTATATAGCCCATGAGATACCATCCTGGACACTGTCACATTGCTAGCTGGCCTATGCCATCTAAACAGTTAAAATGTAATTGGTTTTCACACTGTACCAATATATATATATATATATATGTAAAAACAATATATATATAAATATATAAATATATATAATATATATATATAAATATATATAATATATATAATATATAATATATATATATAATATATAATATATATAAATATATATATAAATATATTGTTTTTATGGGTGTACGTTTTGTATTAGGATCTCTTTGACCACAGTTGGCAGAACCCACAGGGCAGAGGATCAAGTGCACTAATTTCCACCATCTCTCTTATTTCTTTCGCTCAGCGGATCCACGGGTGCCTTCAATCCTAGAAATCCTTACATCTATTCCTTCCCCCACATTCTCACCACCACAGCCTGAGCTCTGGCCCTCACCAGCTCTGCCATGAATTTCTTCAATAGCCTTCCAGTGGCCATCTTGGCTCAGCATATTTATACCCATCTCCCATGTTTGTGACTCGCACAACCAGTAGGTCAGACCCTACTTCAGCACTTGCTGTAATGTCAAAGTGATGGGCAGGGTCCGGGGGCGGGGGAGGGTGTAAGCAATCTCTGTTCCCTGGCTTCAGCAGGAGATCACCATTTTTTCTCTGTATTGTTTAGAAATGATCAGTTTACCTAGTGCAGAGGCTCCATTGCCCGGACTGGGAAGTGCATGAGAAGTCTAGAGCATGCCTAACGTGAGTGCTGATGCTCAGAACCAAATCTAAAACGGTCTGGCTGCACTGGCCAGGAATGGCGCCTACGTCACCTCTTTAATCCTTCCCCAGATGCTTCTAACACACAGACAAGACTGAAAGCTACTAATTTACAGTTCGGCTAGAGAGACACTTCTGCTTTCAAAGAGCATGAAATAACTAGGTCTGCTGTGGTTTCATTCTGAAATGCCCCTCCCTCCAGGCTTGCGATTTCAATGCTTATTCCTCAACTGACAGTGCTGTCTGCAGGCCATGGGCCTTTAGCCTTACAAGGGGGAGGGGCTGGTAATGGAGGTAGGTCACTAGGTAGCTAGCCTACTGAAGGTCCCTCCCAGCCACTGGTCCAAGCCGCTCTCTTCTGCCATGTGAACAGCTCCTACACACGCCTCCACTGTCACAGCCCAGGTCACACTGCTGTGAATGCCCACCTCCATGGACAGCAGCAATGCTCTGGAGGAGCCAGAGTGAATCTTTTCTCCCAGGTGTTGGGTCTGTCAAGTGACACAGAAGCAGCTAACACTGGGTCTGGATCAATTCTTCCCAACCTGTGGCAGAAGTTACTGAAAACACGGACAAGTACATATGAAATGGTGGCTGCCAGGTGCTGCGACCTGAACAGCCCAGGACAGTGGCCTCAAAGACTTAGACAGACCAGGGAGGCTTTTAAGAGGATGTTAAAGAGGCTTTGACAAACTCCATCATCAGAATCACTTTTTGATACCCCAAACACTAGAAATGATAAATAAGCAAGTATACATGACTAATAGTTCCAAGTATTTCCTGTTAAAGACTTGCCAGAGGGGTCCAGTGCTCTTTTCAGTGAGCATCTGCTCTGTATGTCAATCCACACAGCCAAGTGCTCTGCTTCTCCAGGATAATTACTGCAAGAAAGAGATCCCCTGATGCTGGGGATCTTGACCTTGGGCTTCCAGCCTCCTGAGTTCAAGGAAATAAATCTCTGTTCTCTATCAATTATCCAGCCATAGGTCATATGTTCCAGCGCTCAATGAAACAGAGATATTGTCATCTGTGATTTGATCTTTACAGTTAACACCAACTGATTTAGAGAAGAAATGTATAGACACAAGAGAGAATCAAGGATTCCCAAACAACACAGACAATAGCCTGGTTAAAAATGGTTACCTGTTGCGGCCAGGGAAAAGGGGCATGCACAACACAGAGAGAGTGACAGTCAGGGGACATTCATGGTTCAAGGAAGAAAGAGTTTGTTTGTGCCCTTGATGCTCTGGAGCTCCCAGACAATCCACTGACCAACAGCTCTCGCTCTTCCCTCAAACATTACAAAACAAATGTAACACATATGCCACGGGACTTCCCTGAACTAACAAAAGAAAAACAGGTTCCTACATATATAAAGAGTCCTTACAAATTAATAATTCACTATCAAAGGTTTGGGTGGTAGTAATATGCATTCATCAGCCTCAGAAACAGTTACGTTGAAGTCTGAATTTTGACACTTTCTAAGTAATGACACAGTGTATAGCCTCATGGGTTAGTCATCAGCTTTCCAGGAAGAGACTGTCTCTCTGGTGCAGCATTTGCTCCATGCTATAATGTTATGACCGTAGCTTAGAGCTGAGAGTCAAGCGTTAGTTTGTATCAAGGTAAGTTCCAGCCGTCACCATCACTGCTCAATGAACAGCACAAGTTAAACATGGGTAGTAGCCACTTTCTTACTTTTATAAGCCGAGAATTAGAAAAGCCATGCTCAAAGCATCACTCACACACGCATCTCTTAAGGGGACCCATCCTCAGGGACCCCAATCACCCCCAAACCCCAGTTTGCTTGACTAGTCCAACTCCGTGACAGGCTTCAGGTTTTCACTCTGCCTAACTAGGCCAAGTTTCTAACAATTTCTGAAAAAACCAAAACCAAAACCAAAACAAAACAAAAAAACCACAAGTCATGGGCAGCTAATGGGCTTATAGGACAAAATGACCAGATACATGTTTTTATTACTTCATGGCCTTGGTAAAGAAACACAGATGGCCCCATCCAATCAAATTAAAGGCCAACTCCTGAGTAAGAGCCAAAACTTCAATGACTTAAAAAGTCCCCAGCAACCAAACAAGCAGCCAATCCTGAATCCCCTCATATATTCTGACGCAATTCTGACCATTCAATTAAAATATGTCACAAATCTCTCTGACTGTCTATAAATTGAGCCTGCATGCTTATTTTGGGGTCACCTTCTAGAGGAGAGAGATGATCCCAGAATGCTGGAATAAATGCTCTTTGCTTTTACATACTGCCTTTGGGTCTTTCCTCAGCAGATTACCTGGACCCTAACAATCTGACACACCAACACCCATCAAACCTCTGCTCTTGGGGCTGGAGAGATGGCTCAGTGGTTAAGAGCACTGTCTGCTCTTCCAGAGGTCATGAGTTCAATTCCCAGCAACCACATGGTGGCTCACAACCATCTATAATGTGATCTGGTGCTGTCTTCTGTCATACAGGGGTACATGTAGGCAAAACACTGTAAACTTAATAAACAAATAAATCTAAAACAACAACAACAACAAAAAACCTCTGCTCTTACAGATGATATAAAAAGTATGCTACCAACTCCTAGAACATTTGTATTTTGTTATAGTTTTTCTTTTCTTTTTGATTGTTTGTTTTTTGAGACAGAGTCTCTCTGTGTAACAGCCCAAGTTGGCCTGGAACTCACAGAGATCCTCCTGTCTCTGCCTCTGCCTCCTGAGTGCTAGGATTAAAGGCATGCACCACCACTGTTGGGCCTTGTTTTGGCTTTTTATTGATTTTTATGTGAAATTACATTTATTTACTTTTTAGTTAGCATACATAATGATGGGCTAATTAGGATCTCTTATTTATTTATTTATTTATTTATTTATGGAAATTGGGTTTTTGTTTTTTATTTCTGAAGCATAATTTTGGTTTGTGTCCCAGGGTGACTTTAAGCTTATTACATATATTTAAATAACAGAGCATGATGCTGCAAGGCTACAATATTGGTTGAGGTAACTGAGACAGGAGGATCGTGAATTTGAGGCCAGCCTGGGCTATATAAGAAGACCCTACCACAATACCTTACTGCCGTAACTTAGAGAATCACGTTAGCACTACAAAGTTTTTTTTTTTATTGACAATGACAGTGAGAGAGATCAGCCCTTTATGATGAGTATTTCTTTTTTTCCACATAAAAAGTTCAGCTACTATATAGAGAAGCCTTCAAAATTTAGAAACATGAATATATAAACATATAGATTTATTTTTGGTCAAAGTCCACTCACATTCTTAAAACATAATTACATTTGGACTAAAGTTTCACTTTATATATGAAAAAGAATGTTTCTTGCCTCATCCCTTAACTTTCAATAATTTATTATTCATTTCTTAATAGAAACATGATCCATTCAACAGCTGTATAATTGAATCTTTGACTACATTTTCCTGCATAAATACAGGAAAGGGCTCTCGTTTCTAGTTCACAGAGCCAGCAGACTCTGGAACCTGCAGTACAGCCAAGCAACCCTTCCACTCCAAGTAAAACTCTTTTAGTCCAAATCCCAATCCCATTCATAAGACACTGAGGCCTGGAAAGGTCCCAGTTAGTTAAAGGGAAAGTAAGGACTTGATGGCACCGTTGCCTTCTTGCTTGAGTGGTAAGTACTGGCTTCCCGCGGAGGGTGGGAGTGGGGAGCGGGGCAAAATCTATGACAAAGACATGTTTACTTTTAAAATGGCAGCCATACAATCTGTCCCTTCTTCTGGAAACATTAGCATGACAGATTTTTCATCTTGCTGTTGCTACATGAAGAATACGGGGCCTAATTTGCCGGGTGTGTTCGAAGCCAGAGCCAAGGAAGGGTCTGGGTTCAGCTGGCTCAGGGCATCCAGCCGACAGTCCCAGGCTGGGCTCCTGAGCCATCACCAACCACCCTGCTGTCTCGGGGAGGCAAAGATGAGTTCTCTGTGAATGCCTCTAAGCTTTCCATACTGGGATGGCTCTGAGTCACCTTTCCTTCAGCTCAGCCCAGCAGGCATTACCTTCAGCTTATCTGCATCAGTATAGATCAAGCAAAGACCTTAGGACTTGAGACCTGGATTCCCAAGCTTTCTCCTGTACATCAGAACCACACCTTTCTTCCTGCTCTACTCAGCCCAGGCCAGAAGATCCTATTTACTCCTGAGGGCCCCCATCTCTTGCCTGCCTGCCAAATCTTCCTCAGCATTTGTCACTGGGTGACAACCTCTCTTGAGAGTGTGGACTCCTGCTGGGACCCCGGCTCTTTCCATCACACAGCACACCGGCACACCTGTACCCCAGCACCGGGTACACCAGCACCCCTGCATCCCTGCACCCCTGCACCGCAGCTTCTCCAGCGGCAGAAGCTGGCTATGCCTCACCTCATCCAGGGTGCCGCTGCTGCGGAGACTGCCGCCGCTGCCGCCTCCTCCTCCTCTGCCGCCACCGCCCAGCTCCGGGCCCGCTCCGGGTGTCCTCGTTCCCGGCTGCGGGGCTGCCTTGGAGACTGGCGAGGTGCGTGATGAGCCCAGCACGGCGGCGGTGGCGCATGGTGGCAGATGGTTCCGCTGTCCGTGTGCTTCATGGGTCCCAGGCCTGGGCACTGCGCCCTAGCTATGATCTCTGCTTGGTTTCCCTCCGTTTCACCGGCTGCCCAGGCTCATCCTCCTGGCGTGGAAGAGCATCTACCCAGATGCTGTGGCTGTGGCGGGGAAGCGGCTAGGTTCGGCCTCCCGCGGGGCTGCCTGCCAACTGCCCCGCCCAGACGCTTTTGGTCCCTCTGCTAAACGCGTAGCTGCCACGCATCCTCTAGCATCTCTGCTTCTCTCTCCATCTGTGACCTCAGCCTGACATTCTTGTCATTTCCAGACTCACTACTGCCTTTTCGTTCTATGTACTTCAATGTCACCTTCCCCAGTTTCTAAGCTTAAAGAAGTCCCTGACTGTCGAGACGGCCCAGTGGATAAAGACAATTGCTGCTAAACCCTGTTACTTGAGTGTTCATTCCTGGGACCCACATGATAGAGTGTGACATCCTCAAGTTGTCCTCTGACCTTTACATGCATGATGTGGCATACGTGTACACACACACACACACACACACACACACACACACACGGTGGGGGGGGGAGAAACAGAGACAGAGAGAGAATAAAGATGGGCTGGAGAGATGGCTCAGCTGTTAAAAGCTAGGCACACAAGCCAAAATATAAGATTAGATATACGATAAGTAGATAGATTGATTAATTAATTAATTATGAGTGTTTTTAAAAGTTCCCCCATCTCATGCCTCTAGGTACTTTCCTGGCTGTCTCGCTCCTTCCATCCTCTTATATTTTAAACTGCTCTTTATTTCTGACTCCCCAGAATACTACTTCAGCTAGCTTTCCTCTTCTCTTCTTTGCCTTATCTCCAAGAATTTCATTTTCTTTGGTTATTGGGTGGGGGTGGGGGAGCACTGCCCTGAGCAGTCGCAATTTTTCTTTGTTGGGATTTTCTGATTGTCATTTTCTAAGCACTCATAGCGAACAGTATCCACCATCAGCCCAAGTGAATGTTGCTGTCTAAAAACAAACAAAACAACACACACACACACACACACACACACACACACACACACACACACACTGTGTGGGGGATGGTGGAGCAGGCCTTTAATTACTGCCCCTGAAGGCAGGAGCAAATGGATCGCTGTGAGTTCCAGGCCAGCCTGGGCTACAAAGTGTGTCCAGGACAGCCCGAGCTGCTTAGTGAGACCCTGTCTCAGAACAAAACATAGGTTACCAAGGCATACTGGTTTATGCCTGTAATCCCAACTACTAGGGAGACAGAAGCAAGATGACCAGAAATCCTTGCTCAAAACAAAACTAAATGGGACTGGGATATAAATCATTGGTAAGTACTTGCACAGTGTGTGCAAGGCCCTGGGTTCCATCCTTAGCACCAACAAACACACAACTCGAAGGTCAACTAAATCATCACTAAGTAGCCACTCCAGCAGCCATTTTCTTATGTTCCACATCTCTCCCCAGGAACAGAAATAAGCTAACGTCCAACAAAGCTGAAATCTTCTGTCATTCTCTCATATATAGCACCAGGCCTATAGGCAAGCTAAGTGTGTCTTTGTGGCCGTGCACTGTGGATGGAAAAGCTCTTAGGCAGTGGCCATGATGGACTCAACACGAGCAAAGATGAGCTCACCCAAACCCATCCCTCCTCCAAGTCAGGTGTGGGTCAGTGTTCTGGGTTTTTTTCATCTCAGCCCTATCAACCACCCTGCTACCAGAGACGCAAGCTTGAGTGCTGTCAGAGAGAGAGCTTTCATGCATCCATGGCCTCTAATTCTTCATTACTCATTCTTATCTCTAACTGGTCCTCCCCAGCCTGACTTGCAGCTGCCTCCAGAAAATGAAATTATTGGGCACCTCATTGTTTTTTCTTTCAAGGGTCTTAATCTAGATCTTCTTGGCCTTTTCCATCTATCTTATCAGGGTTGGTTATCTCACCTCCTCGACCAGGGGATTTGAAGTGAAATCTCTCCATTTGCCTCCCATCAGCATGTTATCCCATCCCCAAAACACCCTTCTGACTTTGATGAGCCTTCCTTTGGCTTTCTCGTGCAATTGGCTTGAGTGTGTTGAATCATTTGATGTCTACACTCCTGATCTGCGGCCCGATCTTTACCTCCTGCATTTCTGCAGTGGGTTTCTTTTGCCCTGTTTCATTCATTGAGTCATTTGTTAGACAAACCTTTTACACAATAGTAGCTAGTAAGGCTGATAAGAAAACGGCAAAGGCTCGTTAGCTTTAAGAAGTTAACACCCAAAATAAGAAGTAGATGTTTTCACATGGGTGATTTAAGATGGATGCAAAACTTATAGGGGAAAAAAAAACTTTGTTAAGATGGAAGTGAGCTCAAGGAGAGAGCCCCTGCCCTACATGCATGGGATCCTGGAATCAACTTCAAGGAGAGGGGGAAAAAAAAATCTTTGTTAGCTTAAGAGAAATAGTAATTTGTGGATGCCTGTTTTTTAAAAAAATCTCATCATTACTAAATAAAATGAAAAAAATCTGGTGACTTAACATTCTTGTCCTGATCACCTCCACTCAGAATCTAGTACAGGATCCTAAGGTAGTTTTGAGAATGTGTGAAAAGGATTAACAGCTACAGGTAATTTTCTTTCCAGGGCCATTTGGGTCACTCACCTTTGGTACTGTCTTGGTTTGCCAGAAATCATGACATGCCTAAGAGGCTAGACATCCCACCCACCCCCACTCCCTCCCCTCCCCCACCTCTCTGCTCTCCCCCCTCCCCTCCCCTACTCCCTCCCCTCCCCCACCCCCTCCTCCTGGCAGCAGGGACTGTAAGGACAGAAGGCTGTGAACTAAGATGAAAAAGAGGAGTTTGGTAACCTGAGCCTGCAAAACCAATAAAACAATCAGAATTTTAGTAAGTATAAAGCTGTATCTGAATATCAACTGACTCCTCTCTCTTTCTCCCTCCCTCCCTCCTAAATATGATACTGGAAACTTAGGAGAGGCTCACTGCATAAGAATGGCAGCATAGGTTCAGATCCCTAGCACCTGTGTGAACCCCCACATGGTGGCAGGTGACAGCTGCCAACTGTACCCCATCCTCACAGGAGCTCTGCATTTCATGCAGCCAGGCATTGTAATCTTACTGCTTTTAAACTACAGCTGTTCATGCTGCCGGATACATGGTCTCAAGGTTTTTTTTGGGTTTTGTTTTTTGTTTTTTAATTTCCCCTCAAGGACCTTAGCTCCAAGGCCAAAAAGCAACTGTGGCGTTGGCATCAGATTTCATGGGTACCACTCCGATGATGCTATGTAACTGTCACTTCCTACAGCCTTCAGGGTGAGACACAACGATGGTGAGTGGTGGGGCTGAAGCTGGGTTTGCGTGGCTTATCTAGGTGTAGGCTCAGGGAGCGTCCCCATTACATGGCTCTAGATTTATAAATAACCTACTTTGATCATGGCTTTGGGTTCCAGATGCTCAGAATTTGGTTCTGCTCCGTGACAGGTTTTGCATAATACAAAATTTTAAAAGGACAGAATTCCATAATTTAAAGATACAATGCAATGTTTTTCATAACTGGGGCAGATAAACAGTTCAGTGAAACTGCTTTAAATCCCAAAGCTAGGAAGTATTAGGACTTCCTACTCCAGGCAAGATGGCATAAATATATCAAATTAACTCTCTTATTGTGGGAGGAAAGGAATTGAATACTATACAGGAAGTAACAATTGTATGTAAAAATTACAACTTGATGCAGGATCTATATTTGAAGGCACTAAAGCGGGACCAGTACAGGCAGGACGCAAACCTATGATACAGGACGCAAACCTATGATACAGGACGCAAACCTATGATTCATACATAGTGATGTATGAGCACTTTGTTATGCTAGGCTTTCTATCTCCAGGGGGTTTTCAAAATTAGATAGAAGACAACAGAGCCCAGGTGAAAACCAACAGCATCCCCAGGCTGGGTAAAAAGCCAAATCTCAGGGCAGCCAAAATGGCTGGACTACAGCCATGCTCTCAGAAAGGGGGAAAGTGAGGGAGAAGAGGTCATGAAAGTACATAAAAATCTCATTAAACCGGGCATGGTGGTGCACGCCTTTAATCCCAGCACTCAGGAGGCAGAGGCAGGTAGATCATTGTGAGTTTGAGGCCAGCCTGGTCTACAAAGTGAGTCCAGGACAGCCAAGGCTACACAGAGAAACTCTGTCTCAAAAAACCAAACCAAACCAAACCAAACAAAAAGCCTCATTAAATTGGTGGCTTACCTTACCATTAACCTCAGTTTGCACAAAACAAGATACCAAGAAACGCACCAGAAAACAGCTGTTCAGAGCCTAACAAGTTAAGCATTATTTTAGCTCCCAACAGGAGTTGGATTTCAAGCCTTAAGGTATAGAGACACCAAAGTTCACAGTGGAGGCGGCAAAAGGACCCTGCTCTTGGAAGAAGGGCACGATGACACTGAAAGAGAAAAGGAATGACAGAGCTTGAAACCAGGCCTTTACAGGATCAGAGTGGTCTGCCAGGCAGTCTTTCTACTTCCTGAGGGGGCGGGGGATGTAACTCTTCAAAGGCAGAGAATATTAGCCAAAGCTTCTTCATTTTTCATATCACTGGCCAAACCCAATATACAACCGTGAGCCACGTTAAAAGCCAATTCCAAGTGATTAAGCTCTAAGAGGAGATTTTAATGAAATACGAGCCAGATAAATAATTAGGCTTACTGAGCTCGCAAAATTAGAAGATGAACAAAAATGAGAAGATGGACAATTCTGGCTCAGTATACAACTAAAAAGTGCAATAATAGCAGCAAGAACAACAGAAGACTTTCTAAAAACTAAACATAACTGGAAACAAGAATCTGTAGTGGTTTGAATGAGAAGGCCCCATTACCTCAGGCATTTGAATACTTCCAGGTCGTGGCACTATTAGGTAGGTTCAGGAGGCGTGGCCTCGATAGAGGAAGGTTGTCACTGGGGCAAGCTTTGTGAGTGTACCGGCTCCTGACTTTTCTAGTTAGCTCTCTTTTTCATGCTTCCTGATAAAGATGTGAGATCTCAGCTTCTGCTCCTGGCGCCATGCCTGCCACCTGCTGCCATGCTTCTCTGCCATAGTGACTTCTCCATAAGCCAAAACGAAGCCTTATTTCTGTAAGTTGCCTTGGTCAGGGTTCATGGTGTCTTGTCACAGCAACAGAAGAGTAGCTAATACAGAGCCCTTCGTTATAGTTCATAACGGTGTGAACAGCAGAAGTCAGGACTAGCTGGTGTGAACAACAGACGTCAGGGCTAGCTGGTGTGAACAGCAGATGTCAGGACTAGCTGGTGTGAACAGCAGAAGTCAGGACTAGCTGGTGTGAACAACAGACGTCAGGGCTAGCTGGTGTGAACAGCAGAAGTCAGGAATAGCTGGTGTGAACAGCAGAAGTCAGGGCTAGCTGGTGTGAACAGCAGAAGTCAGGAATAGCTGGTGTGAACAGCAGAAGTCAGGACTAGCTGGTGTGAACAGCAGAAGTCAGGACTAGCTGGTATGAACAGCAGAAGTCAGGGCTAGCTGGTGTGAACAGCAGAAGTCAGGGCTAGCTGGTGTGAACAGCAGAAGTCAGGACTAGCTGGTGTGAACAGCAGAAGTCAGGACTAGCAATCTGCATGATAGCTGAAGGACAGAGAACAGAGACTAGCTCAACACAGCCAAACGACCTCGTATATACATATACATATATACATTTATGTGATTTCAGTACCTGAAGGAGAGGAGAAAGAATGGAGTAGAAGCAATATTTGGTGACATCAAGATCTGCATTTTCTACATGTCAGGAAAGAACATGGAGCTCTCAGACTCAGGAACTTCAGGAAACTTCCAGTAAGAAAAGTGCTGAGTATGTATCAGAAATAGTAGAGGCAATTTCAGTTCATAAAGTTGTTGAGGACAGATTTCCAGTGGAAACAGACCATCTGACCATGAAGCTGGAGAGGTGTGTGAACTGATGGGTGGGGGAGAGGCTGGGAAGGTGTAGGGGGAGGAGCCTGTGGAAACTGTATTGTTAACATCCCTAACCAGAGAGATCAGTCCGATCAGCTCTGAGTGCCAGAAATACACACACTCTTAGAGTCTGTACTAGGATATGTTTAAGCTGGCAAAAACCAAGCCCCTACACGAGGTGCACAGGTGGTTCGACCTCCAAGTGGATTAACATCACCTGCTCTCTCACAAGTCTGTTCCTCATGCCACACTTGGGATCAAGACAAAAACATGTTTCCATCCACTACAGTACACGACTGTGCGCTGCTCAGAGGATCAAAGAGCAAGAGCTCAAAATCAATACCAGATGTGAGCAGGATGATGCGCATCGAGTTGGAAGCAAAGGTGACTCAGATTCCAGAGTTCCTAAGGTCTGAGTAACTGATCAGATATAGGACTAGCCTTTCCGGGTTGCCCACTGAGCAACCGAAGATCACACCTGCCCCCTTGGAACAATTCCAGTGTCAGAAGGTTCCAGAATCATGCAGTGTGTTTAAAAGGAAAACATAGGAAGTGTGAGTCTGAGCATTGTTTCAAGAACTGGCTGATGTAGGGCTGCAGATGTAGCTCAGGGCAGAGCGTTTGCCTGGTCTGGGTTGGCTCCTCAGCACTGGGAGTACGGGGGGGGGGGGGGGTCAGGAGTGGGAGGGGCATTTGAGCCAATAAAGAATTTTTTAACTAAAATTAATTCCAAGAAGTCTAAGCAAGAGGAGTGGTAAATGGTAAATAGCGTATGTTCATAAAAACATCATAATTAAATCCACTGGTGTTTGTGTGCTAGCATAAAAATATAAAAAATGCATTTAAAAAAATAAATATTAAATGTTTGCTTGGTAGATTCACATCTTATTACAGATAAAGTCATATTTCCAGCTTAAATGAAGATGTAATAATTTTATACTTAAGATTTATCTATATATCCTTTACATTTATTCAGTCTATATATTTTTACCATCTATTAGTGATTCTTTATGTTACTATAAATACCATATTTTCCTACATATAATTCATATATATGTATGTATGTAATAAAAATGCATTTTAAAGAAGGAATGGCTTCTGAGAAACATACAGGCAATCTGCACACTGGCCTTAGGAAAAGCTGAGAGCCACAAACTGAAACAAAGCTGAGATTCTCACTCCAAGTCAGTTTCTCTGAACACAACTACTATGCTGCACTCTCTGCTCCTCTGACCCACATGGCAGTGGCTTTATCAGAATTATCTTTGTCATTATTCCTTATCACTAGAATTGTTCCATTTGGATCGGTGACAACATTTGAGATTGTGGTAGACGGCATTATCTTTGCAGTGTGGTAAGAAGAAGTTGGAAATAGCTCTATATACAGACTATTTTACGTTATTATGACTCTACCAAATTAGACATTATACACTCCAAAATTGCTTTCTGCTCCACGTGTCTCCATTAATAGCACCGTTAGATTCTTTCTCTTATCTACTTCACTTCTTCATCTTTCATTACGGACTCAATCATAAGGTTCCATTGAGTCTTAACTCAAAAGCCTCATGAGTAATTCAGAATAATTGCAGAAGGTAATTTAGATGATACCAAAAGCATGTGTTATTTAACCTATATCTATAGGTAAAAGACAGACCACATCAGAAGCCAGGGGTGGTGGGTCACACGTGTAATTCCAGCATGTGGCAACCTAAAACAAACTATGATTGTAAATACGAAGACAGCATAGGGGAGTTCTAGGTCAGCCTGAGCTCCTATGTGCACACTGAGAGAATATGCCTCAAAAGCAAATGAGAAAGGAAATCATTAGAAAACCTGGGAAGATTACACTTTTCCATACCATGACAGAGGCATCTGAGAGCTACAGAGGCTGAATGACCTATGTAATCCTTGAGTCCTGCACACACACACACACACACACACACACACACACACACGTTAATCTCTTAAATTTTTTTTCATATGTGTGGGTGTTTTACCTCCACTTTTGTCTGTGCACCACGTGCATACAGAGGCTGTAGTGGCCAGAAGAGCGTGTCAGAGCCCCTTTAACCGAAGTTACAGATAGTTGTGACCCATTATGTGGGCGCTGAAAGAAGAACTGAAAGAGCAGCCAGTTCCTTTGAACCATCTCTCCAGCTCCTATTTGGATCCCTCGCTACAAACTGTTTAAGAACCTTGCGACAGTTTAAACACTTAAGCCAGAAAATCTTAAAAAAAAAAAAAAAAAAAAATCTCTGCCGAGACATACACAGATTATAAAATATTATACGTAAAATTTTCTGTAAAAAAAAGAAAAAAAATAAATTAAATCTGAAAATATATGGCTCGAGTTGTTTCACGCTCTGTTCATCTAAAAGTTCGCTCACTGTCACCTTTCTAGGCCTTTTCGGCTTGGGTGCCACTCCTCTTCAAGAGATACCATTTAGTGAAGTAGGTAGCAGAACTCCACAAAAGTGGGCAGGACTCAATCAGAGGAAGGAGGAGGAAAGACGGCGGAACTAAAGTCCCGGCGGTTGTAGTTCTCCTGGGAAGCCAGTTGGAGGGACCGGTAGTGGAACGCTCTGGAGCCGTTTCCGGCCACCTCAGCGGGAAGCGGAGACGCCAGCAGCTAGCTGTTGCGGAGCTCAGCGGGAGGTGTAACTGGCCACCGCGAGAGAAGAAGGGAGGGCAGTGACTGAGGCGGCGGGTCTCCACAGCCAGGGAAGATGGTGCTGCTGACGATGATCGCCCGCGTGGCGGACGGGCTTCCGCTGGCCGCTTCGATGCAGGAGGACGAGCAGGTAAGCTGCTGCCAGAACCCCGAGCCCGCCAGTCCCTTCGAGCTCGCCCTGCTCCCCAGCTAAGACCCTGGCGACCGCGCAGGTACACACACACACACACACACACACACACACACACACACACACACACACACACACACACACACACACACACACACACACACACACACACACACACACACCACAACACACACACACACACACACACACACACACACACACACACACCACACACACACACACACACACACACACACACACACACACACACACACCCCCGTCCCCTGGCGACCGCGCAGGCACACACACACACCCTCCCCCGCGACTCTTGAACCGGTTGCACACACACACACACACCCTCCCCCCCACACACCCTCCCCCGCGACTCTTGAACCGGTTGCTAGTGGAGAGACTATCGGTGAGAAGAAGTCTTTGTCCAAGGAGTTAGAGTTTGGTGTAACCTGTTCCTCGTTAGTCGAAAGCTCTGGAGAAAGGGTATCTTGTTGTCTAATTGTTATCACCCAGTTTGCGGTGACTTTTTAGGGACTTTCTTAAACTTCAGGACTTTTATTTTCGGCTGCTATTAAGCCTGCTGGCTGAGAAGTGTGGGGAAGATCAACCCCTCATTTCTTCACCTAGTTTTCCTGTAGCACCTGATCCTTGACCTAGCTTGATGACATCTTTTGAAAGTGGGTGAGGTAATCTTGCCAATTACAAAGTTGTCAAGGTTCGGTATGGTGCCTACGTTCACAGTTATGCCCGATTCTCACCTGCGCTAATAAAGTATATTGTTCAGATGAGCCCAAGAATATGATCTGAACAAAGGAGGTTGGGAGGAGAGTCTTGGAGAACACTTACTTTGAGGAATATTTTTCCCATGGTGGGTAGCAGTGGGGCAGAGGGGGCAAAATCTGGTCAGCTGCATTGAAATCTTGTGGAGGAGAGGTGGATCAAAGTGGATTTGAAATGCTATTTAATATTATTGGGCCCTTACTCTCTGCTTTGATAATTTCCTGGAAAATGTTGATTGTTTCTTAATTTTAAACTTGGTGTTTGTTACTGATCTCCCAAAATGAGTTTGTTTAATTGATGAGAAACTCCACAGAATTTGTGTGTGTGTGTGTGTGTTTGTGATTGTGATTCCATCATTTTCCTTTAGTAATTTTGATTTTAAATACATCTTTCTAGACCTAATGTCTGCAAAGGCATCAATCTTAGACTTTTTTTTTTAACCACCATATTGTTATACAGAACGTTATAGAGTGTGCCGGGCACACAGCAGCACTGTCCTGAGTCTGCTAAGTGCAGCGTTTCTTTAGTCCTTATGCCATCCATGTTAGAGTGTGTGTTCTTTTTCACCCTTCTAGAGAAAGAAGCGTGGAGGCTTACAGAGAATAGGCCACTTGCCTAAACCACACAGCTAACAAGTAGGGAGTGTGGACTGTGTCATGGGCTTGTTGTTATTTTTGTTGGTTTGCTTTGGGAGTTGGTCTGTTTTTACCCAGCACTGTTGATATTTGGGGCTGGATAATTCTTTGTTGTGAGAGACTGTCCTGTGCCTTGTAGAGTGTCTATCCTTAAACTCCTAAAAGGGAGCAGCACATTCCCTGTCCTGTTGTTCTAACAACTTGAACAATTTCTAGACGTTTCCAAAAGTCCCTTTATAGACAAAATGAGTCCTGGTTGAGAATTGCTGGTTACAGTGATGAGTATTTTATTAAAGCTACTGTTTTTTGTTTTTTTTTTTTAATCAGTATCAGTTTGGCTCTAGACCAGAAGCTTAGCTCCTAAGCATTGTTCTGCACTGCCTTGTTTAAGCCTTCTCAACCACTTCCCACTAATGTAATAATAACTTTTTAAAAAATTGGCACAGGTTCTATGGTGTTGGAGCTTGCCTTGAACTGCCTTAGCCTTTTGACTGCCAGCGTTACAGTGTATACCGCCACACCCAACTCAGAGATAACTGAAGACATAGATTATCTTGACCAAATAGGCTTCTATTAAGTCCTCTAATTTGTGTACTTTTAATTATTTGTATTGATACGGCTTAGGTTATTTTTAAGTATTTACCAGGTGCCAGTCCCTTTAAGTTCTTAACTGCCTTATTGCTGCAGAGGACTGGTTATTCAGATACGACAGTGGAGAGTAACATTCACGAGTGTTTTATGCAGTGGTGACTGTGTGCTTACCTAGAAATTTAGGCTTAGGGTGGGCAGAGAGATGGTTTCTTCACAACCCAGCCTCTCTGACTGATAGTCCTATCCTTCCACTCTTTCTTCCTTTTAGGATGTGTGCAGTTTCTTCTGTCTACCTTTTTTTTTTTTTTTTTTTTTCTACTTCACAATTACTGTATGTGCTTTAACTTGACACTAGTTCTGGAAGGACAGTTCAGAGTTGGAAAAGGTAACCAGGGTGGCAGTGGGGAGCTCCAGTAAAACAAGTGACCTGCTGTGCAGTGGAGCTGCCTCACTCCCCTCATTGGTTCCTCATTGGTTCAGGGCATTTACCGTAATTGCCTGTAGAGGAAAGTGACTGGCTCTTGGTTCTTGGTCAACTGGCCTTTGACCGGCTGAGTTTATTAAGGATTTATAAATGATAAGACTTAGCTAAACACTCTTGGAAAGTGCTAGTGATCTTTGGCAACCCTGACGTAGGACGTGGAAGATAGTGGAGAGGGGCCTCTGATGCTCCTTCATGAGGCCCTAACCCACGATGGCCATAGTGGGGGGGAACTTGGATGTTGTGCAGCAGTTTAGGGGTCACCCTAACCTCTCACTGATGCTTAGTAAGGAAATCTGATAGACTCATTGGTTTGTAAAAACAAAACCAAAATGGAAACAATCTTAGAAAGGTAAAAGATCGTATGTGGTAGTGCTAGGTCTAGGCGAGATGGGGAAAGCCCTGCGGTTCTGGTGCACGTCACTGCCTTGTACCTTTTGTATCGCAGAGCCGATCCTAGGAGATCCTCAACGTGCTAGTGGATACACTTATTTGCTTGTGGCACACCCAGCTAATTGCGTTCTCTTCCTTACTGGGTTACTAATAGATCGTGTAGGTAGAGCGGAGGTTTGACTTCTACATGAAACAGAGAGCACAGTCAGGGCACCTCGGTATTCTCAGCTACACTAGCTGATGGTGAGCCCTTTGTGACCTTGACATTGACAGCAAGCTACTTCTGTTTGTAAAGCTCTGCCTCTGTTGTTTTTGTGGGATCTCAGTCAGCTCCGTGCATGTTTCCTGTGAACTGCATGATTGATAAGACATTGTCTAGAAGGTAGGTCTACTGTTGAAACAGTTGTAATCATGGAATGTCACAGTGCTTTGAACAAGGGCTGTGCGCTCAGATTATCTAGGTCAAATCTTAGCTCTTCCCCCGACAGCCCCAGAGGATCTTGGCAAAATTTGGTTTCTAAAATATAATATTGGCCTAATAATTCTAAACACATCCTAGAGTAATTATGATAATTAAATGAGTTGAATTATGTAAAGTGTTCAGAATACTCCCTGACAGAAAACGAACATTAACTTTATTTTTAAGGTGTTTTTCCAAATTCTAACCTGTGTTTAAATTTACAAACAGAAATTGCATGTAGCATTCTTTGTACAAAGATGTGATAAACAGGAAGGGATGAATAATTTTTATACAATAGAATTAATCCATGCTTATTTAGAAAGCTTAGTGACTTATATAACCAAGATACCGATGATGTTTATTTCCTCTAATCTTTACTCAGATATTCTCATAGTCTTCCTGTCCCCCTTTTCCTCTGCCACTCCCTGTGTGTGTGTATATAAAATTAAATAATGGCTTTCACTGTAAGACTGACGTTTCTTTTTTTTTTTTTTTAACAGTTGTACATGCTGAATTGTCTCATAATGAAATGTTTCAGCATTAGTGTTTGTTGCCATACTGTAATCTCTGTGTAGATTTGCCCCCGGGGTACCACATTGCTTGCTTTGGATTTTTTTTTAAACAAATTTTGTAATTGTAGCATGCTTCCAGCTGTTATTTCTTATCGTTGTAGTAATATTTACATTATGTCTAATAAAGTTGGGAGATATGCACTAATTTTTATTTGGTTAGCAAGATTGTGATTTTGCTCATGTTTGTGGGTTGCGTATTTTTGCCACTATTTTCTTCAGCTGTGCTTTTAAGGTTTTCATCTGCCTTTAGCAATTGAAAAAAGATTGTTGTTTTATTGATTTAGGAATGAAGACTGTGCATAAGTTTTTTTGGTTGTTGTTGTTGTGTTTTAAGATCCCTAGATGATTCCAATGTCAGGCCAGGTTGAAAATCATATGTGTTGATCTATGTTATTTATAACACTTCCAGCATTGGTTCCATCCCTTGCATGTGCCGTTGTGGCTTTAGGTCTCTTCATGCCACATAATGGCTAGGTGAAGCCAACAGATTGGGAAATACTGTTCACATAGGAAAATATATACTCACTGAAAGCATGTGAAAATATTTACTAACTTGTGCTGGCTGACCGGTCATAGATGGATGCATGCATGCCTGCTGCCTACTATGATAATGCCAGTATCGTGTTATTATACGGTACTGTTTAATGTGTGAATTGATACATTATCCACATGCATACACACACTAATACAGAAGCATTTTCCAAAAGACTAGCATTACAGCAGATAACAGATCATTGCCGTAGCAGTAGTGCTAAGCAAGATGAACCCACAGCTAATGCATTGAGCGGGCTCTGCCTGACTCTTGTCTATCTTACGCTTATTTATTACCTCATTTATGTTGCCATTTCATTTTACCATCTTTCTGTGCTTGTACCTTTGCAGACCTGCCATATTATAACTGCCTCCTTGTTTGTACTGTTAGCTCAGTAGCATCCTGCCTAGAAGCTTAATATTTCATGGCGTGCTCCCTCAAAGGTAACCTAGGACCCAGACTCTGCAAGAACTAATATGAACACTTTTATTTCAGTGTTATGAGATATCTGCCAGAGCAAGGCTAGTCTGTCTTTCAATACAAAATAAATACTGCCACATGGCAGTTTGCATAAGCTGGGCTACTTAAAACCAACAAAACACATTTCTCTTCAGTCTAGGCACTGAGAAGATGATAAAGCTAGGAGCTTTGGTGTCTGCTTCTCCTTCATAGACAGCAACTCTGTGGGTCTTTATATAGTACAGGGGCCAAACTAGCCTTCTGGGATTCCATACGGGGACATCCACCTCAACTATTAGCGCCCCATCATCATAGCTGACCGTCATCCAAAGGCTCTGCTCTTTCACCATGAGCTTTCAGATCTGGACAGTAGTGACCTGAGACCACAGCTAGCAGAAAGTCCTCCTCCCTCCCAGGAAGAGGGTAAACTGACAAAGGACATCTGCTTCTCGTTCTTCACCCACTGCCTTGCTCCTAGGATCTGGTAGGTCAGTAAGGTGTGCCGTTTATCCTTTCACAGTGTGCGACCACAGTGTACCCTCCTTTTCTTCTTAACAAACCGTTCAGAGAAATACTAACTGCACCACGTGAGTGCTAATATTTTTGCATATCCCTCTTTATTCAAATTTGCTGCCTAACCTGGAGACCCACATGGAATCCTGTAATAAAAGGCAGTTGGCGCTCTTTGCCTAGCTGTAGTGGTAGTAGTGTTCATGGAGTTGTCATTCACAGACACGCACACATGGTTTCCTTCAGTGCTTTTCCACCTTTGTGGAAGAGTCTGTTGATACTCAGTCTTTGGTTCTCGGAACTTTCTCCAGAGTGTGACGCGGGATGTACAGCTTCCTGCCAGTAACTGTGAGGGAAACAGGTGAGCAGGAGGGTACTGACCGCACAGTAAAAAGAACACTGGGATCTTGGAAAAACTAGAAGTTGGATTTTCTCATTTGTTCTAAAAGTAAGACATTTTTCTTCCTTGAAATGAACCTTACTGAGTGCTAAATGAAGGACCTCACATAGTATTCTTGTGACGTCATGATGCTTTGAACCAATACAGCTTTGTGTGTATTGTTGAGTTCTTCAATGAAGTTATCTTCTTTCAGTCAGGCCGAGACCTTCAGCAGTACCAGAGTCAGGCTAAGCAACTCTTCCGAAAATTGAATGAACAGTCCCCTACCAGATGTACCTTGGAAGCAGGAGCCATGACTTTTCAGTGAGTATAGCTCTGATTTTTGTGATAATTCAAGTATGAAACATAGCGATATAACACCTTATAAGAATATAACAGCAGGGACCAGGAAGATGGCTCAGCGGCTAAGAGCACTACTCTTTGTGTAGAGGACCCACATTCAGTTCCCAGCACCCGTATCAAGTGGCTCACAACCACCTGAATTTCTAGCTCGGGGCATCTGATGATGCCCTCTTGTAGCCTTTGTGGTTACCTCAACTCATATACATATGCCCTTATACTCTATCTTTAATTGTGCATTTAAAAATAAATGAACATATACGTAATTCTACAGTGCTGTTTCCTTGTGTGATGCTTTGTGTGCACGTGTATGCCAGAGGACAGCCTTGGGCGTCATCCTCAGGCTCCACCCACCTTTCTCTTTTTTTTTTTTTTCACAACAGTCTCTCTCACTGGCCTGGAACTCCCAGTTAGGCTAGGCTAGCTGCCCAGTGAGCCCCAGGGATCTGCCTGTCTCCTTCTCCAGTGCTGAGATTGTAAGTGTGTGTCACCATACCTGGTACTTTAAAAAATAAAAATAAAAATCTAGGGATTAAACCTGAGGCTTGTAGGCATATAGTTTACTGACTTAGCGATCTCCCCAGTCCAGAATAATAGTTTCTTAAATGAAAAAATAGTTTTAAAAGTACAGTCTCTTCATGGAAGCACTTTTTCTGCCTCTATTTCTAGAAAACTGAGTTATTTATTTATTTAACATGCTTGCACTAATTTAAGTTGTTAACTTGTGTCTAACGAATTCTATACCTATCATATACTAATATGTAAGGTCATACTTGAGGAGCCTCTTGGAGCCAGACACAATAGCCTATTACTCTTGCTCAGAGGCTTACTAGCAGTGATACAGACCAACTGGCAGAGCATCTCCAAGCCACAGTTTTCTCTTCAGAGGATTTCTCAACTCAAGAACTTTACATACATGCTTAGCATCTTGCTTGATTCATAGGGAATAGGCAATGTTTAAAAACATCTAAGTCAGTGGCTCTAGAAGTGGTGGGTCTGTGTTTAGTTTTCGTTACTGGGCATTGAACCCAGTGCCTTCGTGCATGCTAGGCAAGTATTCCGCCCCTAAGCGACAGCCCCAGCCACTCCATGATTATGGGCAGTGCACACAGCCAAGAGGGATGGAGGGAACTGTGTGGCTTTTCTCAGTGCTGTGCCCAAATACCTTACTGAAGCAAATTAAGAGCAGAAGGGTTTGGTTTTGTATGCAAGGGTATAGTCCATTGGAGCAGCAGAGTGGGAAGGACTTAAGGCCCCTGGTCCTGTTGTCCCCGTAGTCAAGATCAGAGAGGAGCGCTGGTGCCCAGCTCACCGCGTCAGTCCCGAGGTCAGGCTACACAGTGCTGACATTTATGCTCGATCTTCTACCTCAGCTAACTAGGGCAGAAACTCCCTCAGAGATGTGCCAGAGGTTGTCCTGGGGATGCCACATCCTGTCACACTGACAGTCAACATTTCCTCCATAGGAACTTTATTGGACTTTGAATTATCTACAGATAATTGGTGTGAAATAATACATGCCATGTTGAGTCTTTAAAAAACAAAGGTTTGGAAGGAAAGATATTACAGGAAGATCACAGCCACATAAAAATGGATCAACCAAGTAACCTTCGTCTCATGTCAGCAACTCAGGTGGTAAGGTCTGTCAGGACAAGGAGGGACTGCTTGCTTTACTAGAAACCAAACAGGCAGTAAGCAAGCATTGTAAGACAAATGTCAGCTTATCCAAAACAAACTTGCTTTACAAAGGAAATAGTAGGACAGCCAGGGCTACACAGGGAAACCCTGTCTGAAAAAAAAAAAAAAAAAGGGGAGTAGTAGACACCTCATCCTATAAGGTTCCAAGGCATCCTATATAATGCCTACCACACTTTCATAGACACTTTAAACTCCAAAAAGTGTGGTCATTTTGCCTATGAGATAGCATGCACCTGTAGTCTGGGCTGTTCTGGAGGCTAAAGCAGGAGCCTTAAGCGCACAAGTTGAGACCAGCCTAGGGTACCAAATGACTGCATAAGCATCAGTTTAATATTATGATACAGTTACTTTTCTGGTCCACAGATTCTGCCTCTGTGGAAGCTATGTGTGTAGCCAAGGACCATGCACTGAGAAAATTATATCTGTACGAAACAGATGTGGGGTACAAATGTTTTATTTATTTAACATTATTTCCTAAACAATATAATAGCTATTTACAAGGCATTTCTATTCTATTAGCTGTTTCAGATGATTTGAAGTCTACAAAAAGATACACATGGGTTTTATGCAGATAATGTTCCACCTCAGATAAGGGACTTAGGCATTTTCCAATTTTAGTAACTCTGGGCATCCTGGAAGTAATCTGCAGATACTGTGGAATGACTGTGTAGCTCCACAATGGGATAGAGAACAAAAGACCTAGCAGAGATCCTGTAGACCTGGGAAGAAATATTCTGATTCCTGTAGGATTTCGCAATCTTTGGTTTTTCTACTGAAGAGCTAGTAAAGGCCTATTCTTTGCCAGTCTTGATGTTTTCGTTGTGAATGCCTATCCCTCCCAGGGAGCCGGTACTGTTCCTGACAGGACCACACACTCAGACAAGCACTGTGCATCATTATAAAACCCTGCTACTCCTTCAGAAGCATTCTAGTGTTGTTTGACACTCTTTCCAGTTACCACATTCAGCTACACAGTGCCGTATGGGGTCACCATCTGAGCTTTACGGCCAGAGGTGACCTGCGAAGATGGTTTGCTACTCACTTTATCCAGAAAACCCTACAAAATCATGCAAACCAAGTGATTCCAATCTTCATGTTCACTTTAAGAACACCTGGGAAACTGCCCAGGCCACCAAGGGTATGCATATCCGAAAAGCTACTAAGTATCTGAAAGATGCCACTTTAAAGAAGCAACGTGTGCCATTCAGGCAGTATAATGGTGGGGCTGGGAGGTGCAGCCGGCCAGACAGTGGGCCTGGACTCAGGGTCGGTGGCCAAGGGAGAGAGAGAGAGTGCTGAATTGTTGCTGCACACGCTGAAAAATGCTGAACGTAAGGGTTAGATGTAGATTCCCTGGTCATTGAACACATCCAGGTGAACAAGGCACTTACAGAGCCCAGGGCCACATTAACCCGCGCATGAGCTCCTCCTGCCTGAGATGATCCTCACTGGAAAGGACCAGATTGTTCCAAAGCCAGAGGAGGAGGTGGCACAGGAAAAAAAAAAAAGACATCCCAGAAGAAACTGAAGAAACAAAAACGGATGGCACAGGAATACATTCAGTATAAAATAAATGCAGATAAAAGTTGTTTTTTTTTTTTTAATCTGAACTTTAGAACAAGAAATACAAATTAGGTGCTTTGAAGAAAGCAATAAATTCCTATTTGGATGTTTGAATAAAGGGACTAGAAGAAAAGGGAACATAAAAGTTTCATAGAGAAAAGAAATGACAGAGCGTGAACATATAAGAACGAGTGGAATTTCTCCAGGTATGTAAGAGCCCACGGTAACAAGTGACAGCATAGGCAGGTATGTAAGAGCCCACGGTGACAAGTGACAGCATAGGCAGGTGTGTAAGACATGGTTTGTTAGAGCCTGTGCCATTTGACTATATGATGAAGTATGACTTAACATCTCATCCGAAATCTATAACAGTATACCAGAGTGTAATTTTATTTTACTGGTATTGTGTGTCTCTGTAATTTCAAGTAGGGCAGTGAGTCCTGTTTACTTCCCTGGGAATGAAACCAGCATACTAAATGACATGCAGATTAAAGTCAAGGAGATCAGTTAATCCAGGTGCTCAAGCAAGTGGTGGGGCAGCAATGTTATTAAACATTACTCTGCCTGGAGGAGGGTGTAAGTCTTTAGATTTTCCTTTCAGGGGCTCTAGGATGCTTCCAGAATCAGGAACAGAAGACAGGGGTGCAATTTTGTGTTCCACTTTGTGCTTTTCAACCACCTAAGCCAAACAACCTCCGATTTTGTCTACTGCACATATAAGCTCTATTAGAATTTGTTTTGTTGGACTAAAGAGTGCTATGGCTGTCTGGGTGTGGTGACAGACACCTTTAATCCCAGCACTTAGGAGGCAGAGGCAGGTGGAGTTCTGTGAATTCAAGGCCAGACTGGTCTACAGAGCAAGTTCCAAGGCAGTCAGGACTACACAAAGAAAGTTTGTCTTGAGAACAAATACTGTGGCTAAAATGTTTGAAAAACTCTTATAGCTTGACTTTTCCCCAAGAATATCCCATAGTTACAAAGTTCCTTCCCAGAATGCCAGAGAGCTCAGTGTTGCAAATAGGAGTCAGTTCCACTGATGAATGATTTCCAATTGATTAGAATTCTTTGAGGTGCTTTTTCTGTGCCAGTAACTATCTCATTTAACTTCCAGCTTTTTTCTCCATAAAATTTTAGTTCTATTTTATGTTCTGGCTGGAAGAACTTTAATATTTGTACACTAATATGTTTGCTATACAGGGTCAGGGGATGAATGGAGTCATCACACCTATAGCTTTAAAAAACAACCTCTTAGATATGAATATATAAATGTTTTGCCTGTGTGTGTGCATGTACATGTGCGTACATACGTGTGTGTGTGTGTGTGTGTGTGTGTGTGTGTGTGTATGTGTGTATACACTGCATGCATGCCTGGTGCCCACAGAAGTCAGAAGAAGGGTTCAAATCCTCTGGAACTGGACTTACAGCTGGCGTGGGCCACCACGTGGACGCTGGGAATGAGCTCAGACCTCTGCAAGAGCAGTAAGTGTTCTTAAGTGCTGGCCGTCCTGCCAACCTCATTCTTTTGGATGTGTACTTAATATGGGAAGATGGCTGCTTTCTTGGTTCTGACAGTTTGTGATCTGAAATGAGCTTTCTGATGTTTCAGAAGGTGATGTAGTACTGAAGGTCGGCCTCAACGCGAAGCGCTAGACCTTCACAGGTAACTTTTTCTTGCCTTGTTCCCCCAGCTATATCATTGAGCAGGGGGTGTGCTATCTGGTTTTGTGTGAAGCCGCCTTCCCTAAGAAGCTGGCCTTCGCCTACCTAGAGGACTTGCACTCGGAGTTTGATGAGCAGCATGGGAAGAAGGTGCCCACTGTGTCTAGGCCCTACTCCTTCATCGAGTTTGGTAAGAGTCGACCCTGGGTTTCTCTGCTAAGGGGGTAAACGTTATGGGGAAACTCTGACACAATGCTATAATATTGATATGCCCCCTCTGCAATTTGTCTAGGAAAAGTTCTGATTTGTTCCCTTCTGCTTTACCCTTTTGTCTTTTTTAATGTAGAAGGCTTACTTCCTACCAGTGAATTCCTCTAGTCTTGTGCTTTTCCCTGTAGAATGTGTTCCGTTTTGTTGTTTAGTTTATAACAGAAATTCTACATGATAGTCTATTTGACTACCTTGTAATATCTGAGTTCTTTTCCTCTGGTCTACAGACACATAGTAATATTAATTTTATGGAAATCAGAATTTGGAAATCAGGGAAAATGATGATCTTTTTTTACTTGTTGTTTTTGTTTTGTTTTGTTTTCGAGACAGGGTTTCTCTGTGTAGCCTTGGCCATCCTGGACTTGCTTTGTAGACCAGGCTGGCCTCGAACTCACAGCAATCCATCTGCCTCTGCCTCCCGAGTGCTGGGATTAAAGGTGTGCGCCACCACCGCCTGCCATGATCATCCTTTTCTTTCTTTCTTTCTTTCTTTCTTTCTTTCTTTCTTTCTTTTCTTTCTTTCTTTTTTTTTAATTTCCAGTAGAATAAGAACTTCCAATTAGAAAACATATGGTATTTGAAAACCCTGTTTGCCGCATGCGGAAGTAGCAAGCATGAGTGTCTGTATTTGTACAGGAATTATGGGAAGGTTCAGCACCAGCCAGACCTGTAAAGATTGTGCTGTCTGTAGGTCAAAGGAAACGGCCTGTGCACGGTAAGCATAGGAAGGGAGAGCAGGCAGAACATTGCCGAATCTGTAGTCAAAAGAAACATTTTTATGCCTTAGAGCTTCTAAAGTCTTCAAGTTTGTCAGACAGGACGTCATCTTGCTTTACAGTAATAGAAAAATAATTGGCCAAGTGCTAATTTATATGATGTATAGTTTTTGAAATGTTATTTTTCTGAATAGTACGTCTAGTAAATCCAAGTGAATAATAAGACAAGTGTATCAAGGTCACAAAGGAAATAGATGGCTCGTCCAAATTAGCTTCAAGAGAGAAAAACAGGAATGGACTGTGAGGTGACTGGCGACTTGGGGCCGTAAACAGTGGGTTCCCACCTCGGGCTGAAGAGGGAAGGGAGGGAGCAGTTTCTGAACTGAAAAAGGGAGCATTTAGGGGACACCAGCTTGAGAGGGGCAGAAGCTGTTAGTGGAGGGACTCTGTTATTGCACAGTGAGTCCTCAGGAGAGCGAGGGTGGGAGGAAGCACCTGGACCACACTGCCTACTCTTGCTACTGCTGGCCTTCCTTCATGTCTGGATCCTAACTAGAAACCCCAGATCCTGGTCAAGAGCCCACTGATGGCTCCATACAGGTCACCTTCCCAAAGTGCAGAAGAGCAGAGCCCGGATGAAAGCCATCTGCACACAGCACTAGATTGTCTTGGCAAAGGTTGAAACATTTCTGATAGTAGGTCATTCCTACAGTTTTGGGAAGTGCAGGTGTAGGCTACAGATGAATGAGGCTGCAGGTCTGTTTGGGATTTTTGGAAGCTTTCTGTCACCTTTGGTTTGAAGTTGAAGCATGGGGTAAGTTTGGAAAGTCCACACTGATCCCTAAGTCCTAATGCCAGTGTTGTTTTAGGGTTGTGTAGAATTAAGTAACACAACCCAAGTACAGTGTGAAACTTCTGTTTTCAGTGGAAGTTTACTAGAATGGTTCTTAATATTGCGAAGGATTCTGATAATAAGTGTCTCAGGCTCAGGGGTGTCCAAGGAACAGTTCTCCTGAATGCTCATCTTAACATTTTATAGATGAAGAGGTCAGAGCCAGCCGCAGGCAGATGTCAGATGTAGGAGTAAGCTCAGGACCACAGACTGGCTGACCCGGGCGCTGCTTACCTCCTCCAGTGGCTTGGTGGGCAGGAAGGGGTTAACGGCTCTTGTCACCATTCCAGATACCTTCATTCAGAAAACCAAGAAGCTCTACATCGACAGCCGTGCTCGGAGAAACCTAGGCTCCATCAACACTGAACTGCAAGACGTGCAGAGGATCATGGTGGCCAATATCGAAGAAGTCTTACAGCGGGGAGAAGCACTGTCAGGTACCTGAAGCCATGTAGAGAGCAGCTTGTCAGACTGTGGCCGGGCCTTACCAGGGGTGGGCTACAGGCCAGCGCTGCCAGTGTGGTGGGCACTGCCTTGTGCGACGAGGTTCTCTGTACTGGGACAGGGTAAAGCACTTACTGTTTCTAAGAATTTACAAAATTAAGCAAATGGAACCCAGATACATTTGTACAAGTTGAGGAAATTAAGATGGATGAGGCTGTTGCCAAGGATGTGCTACATCCTACATGTCTCTCTGGGACGCGTTACTGCTTCTAGGTCAGGGTTATGAAATGCCGTTTTCATCAAGGCATTCCTCTTCTGAGAAGCATTTAAATCTGAGACTATAAAAGAAGATCTGAAGAAAAAAAAAAGAAGATCTGGTCTGCTCTCAGCTTCTTGTATTCAGATGGTTGAGTGTCTGTTGTCTGAAACGTATTGTCCTCTATACATGGAAAATGAGGAAGCTGCAAATACATGTCATTCAAGTTTACAGGCGCTGTCTCTGCCAGGTGTGTGCACATGAATATGGAAGCAAGGTCCTCAGCTGCCATTCACCTTGGTGTCCTGAGGCTGTCTGTCCCTGTCATGCTAGGCTGACTGACCACGGGATCCACCTGCCTGACAGCCAGTGCTGCAGTTACAGGCATGTGCCTCCCTTGCTGACTTTATGTCAGTTCCTGGAGCTCAAACTCAGGTCCTTGCCTCGCAAGCGTTCACTGTCTGAGCTGTCTCCTCAGGCCTGTTTATTAATATATTTGCCAGATTTTAAAAACTCTTTTGTGTGTATGTGTATGTTTTATTACATATATGTGTATGATTATGTGTGCATACTTTCTATGGATATATGTAGAAGAGTACAACAATGTGTGTGTGTGTGTGTGTGTGTGTGTGTGTGTGTGTGTGTGTGTGTGTGTGTAAATCCAGACAGTCTCTCTAGGTAGCTCTGGAACTCATATATAAATCAGACTCGCCTTGAACTCACAGAAATCCTCCTGCCTTTCCCTCCTGAGTTCTAGAACTAAAAGCATGTGCCACCACACCACAAGACAGTGTCTCTTGTCTTTGCAATGCCAGACTAGCTGGCCTATCAGCTTCTGGGAGTTCTCTTTGTGTCTTTTCTTTAAGTGGATTCTGGAGATTTGAACTCAGATCCTCATGTATGTGTGGCAAACACTTTATCCACTAAGCCTATATCAGATACTTTAAATAATAGAGTTGTTACTAACATGTCTTCAATGTATACTTTATATAAATCTACATTTAATATAAATATCTAAATATGTTGTTTTGTTTGCTTTGTGTTTTTGAGATGATCTTCTAAAAAGTTTTTAGAGTCATTTTATTGCTTATAGTTTTTGTTTGCATATATGTATGCATGCATGTACATCACATGTGTGCATGTGTGCACGCTCATAGAGATCAGAAGAGGGCATTGGATTCCCTGGAACTGGAGTTATGAATAGTTGTAAGCTGTCACGTGGATGCTGGGAACTGAACCTATGTCCTATGCAAGAGCAGCAGGTGCTCTTCACCACTGAGCTATCTCCAGCCCCTGAGGCAGGGTCTTTGTTACTGTGTAGCCCTGACTTTTCCTGGATCCATTTGCTTCTGCCTCCTAAATGCTGGCATTACAGGTGTGTCTTACTACACCTAGCTTATATAAACATGTTTAAAGTAAATTAAGTCAGTATGTAAAATGAAGTAGAAAGTTTTTTAGTGATAGTGATTGAATTATCTAGAGTAATTTTAAATTATGGATAGCTAGATAAAATTAGATTAAAATATATGTGATGTTATTTGAACATTGGGTATGGATATGTAAGTTCCTCATTTGTGTGTGTGGTATTTGCATGTCTTGTGAGTGTGTGTATGTGCAGTTGTGTGTCTGGCTTGGGTGTGTGGAGGCCAGAGGTTGGTGTTTGGTGTCTGTCTCTGCTGCTCTTCATTTTATTTTAAGTCAGGCTCTCCCACTGAACCTGGAGCTTCTTGATTCATCTAGGCTGGCCCAGGAACTCCTGGCAGGAATCTGGCGGTCCCTGCTCCATAGTGTGGGCATACAGACATACAGTGCCACCTGGGCTCCTGCTTGTGAAAGATGGAGCTGAACCCAATTCGTCATGTCCGAATGGTAGTTTCTTGTGAACTAAGCCATGCCCACAGCCCTAGGCTCTTTGAAGACAGATTTTTGAGTTTTCTATGTTTCACATACTTCTATGTTTCTCATCATAATGGTTGCAGATAGATTTCAGAATAAATATTTTTTTTCAGAATAAATATTTTTAATTCAACTTTGCTGCATATTCATTAGCAAGGAGCTTGCCTTGCTGTGCAATGCAGAATTCAACCTTTAGGCCATTAGTCCTCAGTTACCACAACACACAGGTTCATACTCATTAAACACCAAATTTTGAGTGTGTGCACCGTTATTATTATAGGCTTAGAGTTTCTACCTGAGATAAAGTAGACTAACAAAAAAATTTTCTTAGGGCTCTTGTGTGCTGCAGGACTGACAGGTACACTGACTGACAGGAGCATGCACTTGTGTCTTATAGTAGATTTGCCTGCTTGGGGAGTTAGGAAACTATCCCAGAGAATCTTAAATACAGAGTGAGAGGGACTGAACATCTCTGGAGTGCTTACTTATTGTAGGCAATCTACTGTGGAAGTTTTCAGTGCCATCTTAGATTGTTACTTTTTTCCTTGCTGTGCCAAACACTTGACAAAGCAACTAGGGGAGGAAGGATTTGTTTGGGGTCACAGTTTGAGGGCTACATGGTGGTAGGGAGTGTACAGCTGGGGTAGGGTAGGGAATGAAACCTTGGGGGCTATCAGACCCCCCTTCGTGCAGCTAGGTCTCGTCTCTGAGAAGCTACAGTCCCAAGTGGCACCACTAGCCATGGGAGCAAGCATTCAAACACACGGGTCTGTGGGGCAGTGTTTCACTTATATACCAGGACGCTTACTTGGTCTTTATGTGAAATGGACAGATCTGACAGGTTTTACAGATGAAAAAATAGAGATCTGGAACTATTATGTGGCTCACCCAAAGCATAATGCTAATGGCAGTATGCAGCAGAACCCACTGGTCCCTGGGGTCCTTGTCTTCCTTTGTTGCTGGTAATTTCAAGTGGCTATGCGGGTGGGCGGGTGGGTGGGGGGCTGGAGCAGTAATGTACATAGAAGGAGTAGAAAAAAACTGGCAGGAAATGGTTTCCGAAAGAAGTCATTTTAAGTAAAAGGGAAAACATACCTAAATAAAGCATAATCTCAGGACCGTAAAGATATCAGCATCTTTAAACAGTGTTTCCTTTTGTAACATTGCTCTTCTCAGCCCACTTCTCTTTCTAAATGCTTGTTTTATAGCTCATCCACTTTGCATGTAATGTAATGCACTAGAGTAAGTCTCGTGCATTTCAGCAAGCTGAAATTATCTTTTTGTTGTTGTTGTTGTCTAGTAAGTGGTGAGTTGTATTTCTTTATTCAAAGGTGTCACCCCCTGCCAAGGTGCAGATTCCACAAAGACAAAACTGGTGGGTGTCCTCTAGCACATCACATGGTCCTGCTGTGTTGTAGGCAGTTGCCACATGACTCTAAGGAGAACCTTGTCTTTATACACTTGTGTTTCAAAATGCTCTTACATAGGGGTTCTCTTAAATATTACTTATTGGTGCTCCCCATAGCTGGCAGTACTTAGAAGCCTAGTGGGAGGATTGCAAGTTCAAGACTAACCTGAGCTCACAACAGTACCCTAACAAATAATTGTTTATTCCATATGCCCTTGTAATTGTTGCTTTGCCCATTCTGGACAAACATAGAGTCATTCAGCAATTGTTTTTAGTAAAGTTGTAATTTATTAAGAAATGATTTTGGTACAGATTTTGCAAGGATGTTAAGAGAGTTAGAGATTTCCTGTGGGGGAGTATGCACTGGTGATGTGGCTCCAGGCTTCTCGAGAGAAAGGTTCTGACAAATGTTCTTTGAGCACTGACTGTGTGCACTGATCTGGGTACTCAAGATACAGCAGTAAACACATTAGTTAAAAATTTCTGTCTATCTGGACATCATTGTGTTAAACAATGTGAGCCATACTCAGAAAGACAAGTACCAAATGTTTGCTCTCGTGATAATGACGGTAGGGAGGGCTGTGAGAGTAGGGGGAGAAGAGGAGAAAGGAGTTAATGGAATTCCTGTGATGGCAAAACAGAACGGGCACTGACGGGGCTGGGGAGATGAGGGCAGGGAGAGAGGAAGTTGAAATATAGAAAAGTATAATGATGCATATAGCTAAAAAGGTAATAATAAAATTCATTACTTTGTTTAATATTCAAAACTTAAAATGGGAGAAAAAGATCCCCGGCCAGTTGAGATAGCTTCTGGCAGACTAACCAGAGAGACCCTTGAGCACCATCATGGTTACTTTTCTTTCGGGATGCTTCGGTGACCAGATTTTCCTTACTCCTACCACCAATTGCCAGTTCAGTGACTGTTGCACTTATATTGAGTAATACGATATTTCTAAATCAAAACCAGTCTGTTAAGTAACTCCCAATGCTCCAAAGCATCGTCTTTTTCTTCTTTCCTTTGAGACGGTTCCACTAAGCTGCAGTGGCTGGCCTTAGACTCAGGGTCCCCACGTCTCCATTCCGCTGGGATTATAGCATGTACCACCACACTCCACCAGAAAGCAGTGTCCCAGGAACAAAGTAGGACTAGGAAACAGACTGCCAAAACTTTGAAGCAATGAAAAGTTGCATTAGAATAATTTATGTCTCCAGGACAGCTAGCGCTACACAGAGAAACACTGTCTCTGAAAACTAAAAAGAAAAAAGTGGGGAGAAAGGATTCATTTGTTTTCGTAGTTAAAATATATAAGAAGACAGTGGCATTATAAATGTTGGGAGCAGTCTTTGTTGAAATGCTTAAGACTTAATTTGCTAGATACTTGTGGGGTTTTGGTTTTTTTTAGGAACCTGTTGCTGTATTTTAATCACAGCTTAACCTTTGTATGTGTGTTGAAATACTACAAATGATAACCTTGATTTAGTAATAATCTTTACTCAGAAGAATCTTGGAATTAGCAATCACCATGGAAGTATAACTTTATACTCAGTGTCTGATTAGCTGAATGTTTTTGATTATCCTAGACTTATCTTACATGTGGTTTAGACCACTTACCATATAAAGATAATCTTTAAGGACAGAGATATGGCTCATAGGTGAAGAATGCTTGTTGCTCTCGCAGAGGACCCAAGTGTGTTTCCCAGCACCTACATCTGGTGGCTCACAGTGTCTGTAACGCTAACTCCAGAGCTGCCTTCTAACTTCCAGGGCATCACATGCACACATGCACACCCATATATAGAGAAATAAAAATAAGTCAATCTGAAAGCCAGAAAAGGCCCAGTCATCAGGTAATGCTGGCCATTCAGCTCTGCATGCTCAGGGTCTTCTGGGCCCTGAGCACCACCCAGAATAGAAACAGAGAGAAGAAGAGTTCCGCTAGCACTCACCAGGCGCTTATCATAGCTGAAGCCGCCACACGACAACAGCCAGTGTACCTGCTCACATTTTGATAATGCAAATATTATTAATATTTAAGATTCATGGTTTGTTTATTCTGCCAGTCATTTTGATTATTTTTATGCCTTAATGTTTTTATACAATACTTCAGGGATCTAATCAATGTTTTCCTTTTTTCTCTCTTCAGCATTGGATTCAAAGGCTAACAATTTGTCCAGTCTATCTAAGAAATACCGCCAGGATGCGAAGTACCTGAACATGCGTTCCACTTACGCCAAGCTCGCGGCGGTGGCCGTGTTCTTCATCATGCTGATAGTGTATGTGCGGTTTTGGTGGCTGTGAGGTAGTGAGCCTAGTCACTGGGAAGGGAGAACCTAGACCCTGGCGGGTGTGTGTTTTCAGGAACCTGAACTCACAGGGCTGTGCATTAGAATCCAAGTGGAACTTCTGCCTCTCAAGACCTTGCAAGAAAGACCTGTCCTGAAAATGAAAGCTGGCGCCTTGTTTAAGGAAGCTTGGCCCATGTGGAAGTCTCTCTGGGGGGAGAGGCTTTCTCTGGGTGCTAAGCCATATGTATTAGGGAACATTAGGTTGTTTGTTTTGTTTCTTTCCCTCCCAGTACATTTGTAAGACAGCAGAACTGGGGCAGTCTCTCTCTCTCTCTCTCTCTCTCTCTCTCTCTCTCTCTGATGGAGCTGTCAGTGAGATTTAAGATAGCCAACCATGCTAGCAACAACCTGAAATTCCTTTAAAGAAGGTGGCCCTTTGGGGAGTCTTAACTGTAATCGACATTCCTTGATTGGTGACATTTGTGACTGACTTGCAAGTAAGACTCGGAGTATGTGAAGGGTAACTGCTTTGGCGCACACATCCTGTGTGTTGCCACTGGAGGAAGTTAACCGTTGTTATTTTCCTTTTATATTTTGCTTATTGCACAGTTGCTTTGGGTTAAATCAATTACATTAATATGCCTTGAAATTATATAGTATTGCTTGACTAAAAGGATGAAATTTTTCTGTCGTTCCTTTTTGTTTGTTTGTTTTTATTGTTTTATTTTTTGTTCTGTTGAGACAGGGTGTCTAGCCTCAGCTGTCTGGAACTCATGTAGACCATGCTGGCCTCGAGATTACAGAAGTCCCCCTGCCTCCTCATTTCCTCTTTCATTCTCTTAGGACATCATTATTTTGGAGTGTTTGGTCGCTGTGGCATGAACGTAGCACAGGTAGTCAGAGCCCTGCTTCGTGAGAAGAAAGGCCCGGCTCAGAACTCCAGCTCTACCCTGCCCCTTACTGCCACTTCCTCCTCTATATTCTCCCTTTTCTCGATTTTTTTTTTTTTTTACAACATAATTGGCTTAAATTCTTAGTCTCCTGTCCTATAAATATCCAACCAGAATATTCCCAGATTTCAAAATGTGATATTCCCAGCAGTGTAGTTAGTTAAATGTACCGTTTTTGCAAATCAGCTATTCAAACACAGATACTCACATTCATTATGGAGAGCATCTCTGAGAGCCCCCTCATTCCTGTTTTGGTTCATATAAACTCTCCAAGAATGTTCTAGAGGCAGATGACTCATGAACAAGGTGACTTCTGTTAACCAGTGAAAGTACATTAGACTTCTTTCCCTTTTTTGCTCAGGGATAATGGGAATTTCACCTTTTACCTTCTGAGGTAGAGTTTTATAAGTGGGAAGAATAGGCCTTTTGAGTATTATCACAAGGGCCTACACTATAACCTAAAACTCCTGCACATACTGCAAACATTTCTTTAAATTGTACTGGAAAATGAGCCAACTTCTTACTTCTTAACATCTTTGGGAAGACTTCAGTAGGCAGTTTCTAATCCCAGGGAGCATCACTGCTGCCCTGCTCCTGGTGGAGGACAACAGTCGCCCTTCCTCTGAGAAGGCCGTAAGGATGCTTACTGTGGTCCTAACATTACAGATCTAGAGTAAATGTTCTTCTATTATGGAAATAAATCTGCCAATTAGAGTTTTTTGCATGAAGTACAAAATGGCTTTTTATAGAAAATAAGTGCTCTAAGTCTCTAAAAGGCTTATCCTATAAATAATGATATTGGCAATACAGCACTTTTGGGAGGCTGAAAACCTAAGTAGCTGCACCATACTGTTTGGTGCTTCTCTAAGAATGGAGGGTAGCAGCTCATCCTTGAGAGTTGCATGCTGTAACCAAATGGTCAGCAGTGAAATAAATATTTCTAGAATGTTCTCTTCGGTGTGACGCTTTGTTGTCTAGTTAACTTTTGTACACATGTGCTCTTCTTTGTGCATTCTACCTCGTCTCAATGGAACAAAAGAGCGGGAACAGTCAGGGCGATGGACAAAGAAAATGAGGCGTGGCCTCTGGTGTGTATTCTTAGTTGGTAGCAGGAAGAGCTGACTAGGCACAGCATGTCCTCAACCAAACAGGATCCCAAGTAGAAAGTGACCTTGGTGACGGCACAATAAATGACAGCTAACTTGTTTCTAGAGAAGTAGAATATCCATTCTAGACAGATGATGGCATGTGAGAGGCGTGTACTAAGAGTAAGGTACAGTTGGTTCAGCATAAGCAGAGATGCGAGGAGGAGAACGAGATTGGCATTTGCCTACCCTGCTGAGGGGTTGACCCTGCTGGAGCTGCGCCACAGGGTGCTCGCACATTTGTAGTTGACCATAATGCAAGACACAGATTAGATTGGAAGTTTGGAGATGGAATGAGCCATCAGAGGGGCAGTGAACAGACCCGTGTCAAGTGGTTTTCCAGAAAGGGGTGACCAGAGGTCCCAGATAAGAGCAGATTATTAAAGTGTGCTTCTAGCATGCTACAAAGAAAGAGACTTGCTCAGAGGTACAAAGGAATGAAACGTTGTCACAAAGCTAAAAGGGGTCGGAGCCAAGATCTGAACCAGACAGTTTGGCTCCAGGGTCTGGTTTAATCATTCAGATAAATATGTGAACTGACGGGTTTCATCAGGACCTCTGCATACAGGCGAGGCCATGTAACTTGTTCTCTTCAGGTCCTTCCCTCAGAGTCTGTCCTTGGGTGTGTGCCACCAACTAGTGAAATAAAATAAGGACTAAAAAATTTATTTTGTTTGACTTTAGCAACCAGAAATGTAGTGATACAAGTAGAAGTCATTCTACAGAGCTGAGCACCCGGGCCAGACCACCATGGGTGAAGGATTGACCCACTGTGGGTGAAGACACAGCACTGCCCTCTCAAGTAGCTTCCTTGGTTATTGTGACGCTGAACTTCATTGTCTGTTTTGTTAAAATGCCTCATGGTATCAAAATTTAGAAATGTTTGGCACATTGACACATACCTGGTTATTTTAATGTCTAACTGTAGTTCTTGAGCTTCCTGAGAAATGTTTGTAAAACTGGTAAAAGTGTGTCTCCAGGAACTATGTGTCACATCCATCTCTGGCCAGGCATGGCCACATACCACAGCACTGTTCATGAAGTCATGGTGGCCCGTGGTCTTGCAGTTAACTCAGTGCACAGTATATAGAACTCAAAGTTAAAGACCCAGATCCCTGGAAAGCTGCAGTTGGAGGAATTGTAGTTTGAGGTGAGGTATGTTATTCAAAGACTACTTATGTGCACAAAAACATCTCTGTCAAACATTTTCCTATAATATATTTAGAGGTCTAGTTCTCCTGAAATATTGTCTTCAAGTCTAGTTATTCCAATCACATGTAAGGAATTTAAATTTTTATATTTGTCTGTAAGAAGTTTTCTTACAAATGCAAGTTAAAAAACAAAGTATCTGAACTGGGCCAACAGATTGGCTCAGTTGCTTACCACCAATCTGACAACCTGAGTTTAATCCTTAGAACTTAGGTGGTGGATCGGGAGAGAAGGGACTCCCGCACATGGCCTCTGACTTTACACATGCTCATGCACATACACAATAAGCAAGCAAATGTTAAAACAATTAAGAAAGTTTATAATTTCTCCACATGCAGGGTTTAATAAGACATATAGTAAAACCCCTCAATTTAAACTCCAACCCTAGTAGAAATTTTTACTACTAAATCCTGAGTGTTACTGGCCGCAAAACTAACACTTTTGATTTCATGTACTTAATACAACTGGCTGAGCCTGGGCACTGAGTTGTTTCAGATGGCTCAGCAGTATGCAAATAGTGAGGGCCATAGAGATGTCACTGTTTTGTAATTCCCTGTTAGCCCACCTGACACTAACTGACTTGTGTGATGGTTCGGTTTTGTATGACTTGGTTTGAGGTTGAATAAGCAAACTGAATCTTAGATTCTCTCACTCAATGACTGAGTCTCCTGGGTGTAGACACGGCATCCCCTGGGAGTCTCCTGGGTGTGGACACAGCATCCCCTGGGAGTCTCCTGGGTGTGGACACAGCATCCCCTGGGAGTCTTCTGGGTGTGGACACAGCATCCCCTGGTTCTTCCTCATGGTCTATTTGAGCCTTACCTTCTAGCCCATCTCTGTCCCATGTGACTCAGGCCAACCTACAGAGAATAGCTGCCTACCTGGAACCTCACAGCCACTACATGTGGCCAACTCCAGGATTCCACAGCTGCCACATTTAAGTAGGACCCAAAGTAGGCAGTACAGCCAAAAACTAAAACATCAACCCAACAAAGACAACGCCAGACATCTACACCAAAGAAACTCTGAAAGTCATAACTCTGGGCGCCTAGATCACAGTGCAGAAATACAAACACAAGCAGCTGAGACAGTATGCCTCCTTCAGAAGCCAGCAACACCATTGAGTTAGGCCTGCGAAAAATAATGTAGCTATCACAATTTTTATTTCAAGCACTTTAGCAATCCATGTTTTAGCTCTAAAGAGTTAGAATCTAGACTTTGGTATAGTAACACACACTGGAGTATCTTCTTTGACGGTCGCTGTTTACCGGCCACTGAGTCCTGCGTATTTTGTTCATACTATGAAAATTGTAGACCTCTTTTGTTGCTGTTTTTTGCTTGCCTAAAGTTGCATAGGTAGCTCATTGAAATCCTTAGGTATGAGTCCAGAGCTTCATGACACCGATCAGTACACTGTCCTCTGTACTGACCCCAAGGGATGATGCAGACGTGTTTGTCCTCTGTGTTTTTCCTGGTCCTGTTAAGCTCCTGATGGTGTGCTTATTTTGAAAGTTAATTATATTTAAGATTTTCAATTGAGTTCTCTGCCATTTATTCCTTTGTTCTTTTAAAAGTTTGTTCCTATGGTATTGTTTGTTATTTTTCACCCTTGGCACATATTACATCTTTTCTTGTTGTATCTGCTCTGTTTTTAAGTCCAGTCTCAGCCTTATTTCCATATTTTCTGTAGCTGATTCACTTTAAACTTAAAAAAAAAAAAAAGCTCCCTTTTTCCCTATGTCCCTTTGTCCATTCTCCTCATTCTTTCTTGCTTCCTTTTTCTGTCCCCAGATGCTGTTTTTATTTGATATAATGATGTAGCAGTGATAAAGCTTCTGTGAGAGCTTTGACTTATGATTTTCCTTTTTCCCCAAGAGCTAAGGACCAAACCCAGGGCCTTGCGCTTGCTAGGCAAGCGCTCTACCACTGAGTTAAATCCCCAACCCTTTCTGTGAGAGCTTTGAAATTTACTGTGCTTTACATTTACTATTTTAACTCTGGTTTTATTTTTAATTAGTTTTTAAAATGTTTCTTCTCATTTTTTTAAACTTAGCATTTTAGTGAACAATTACAAACTCCTCTTTAAGGAATCCCTTTAGAGGGGAAAATAATTTAAGCAGTGCAAGAATTCAAGACCCACACTTCTCTGGTTTTCCGTAGTGAAAGCTTCAGGAAGTGCGTGTATTGCTGGTGATTCTCAAGTTTGCTTATCTTCAAATTTGAGTTTGCAGGCTCGTTTTTTTTTACTTCTTGATATCTGGGTTTTTTGTTTGTTTGTTTTTTGTTCCACAAGTAACTTAATCATACCTAAAGCATTTACCCCATTGGTCTTGAAGATAGAGCCAACCAGCCTCCTAGTGTCCTGTTCCTTTCCCCATGCCACATCATCAAGTCATGAGCCGCATCTGCCGCTCCTTGTTTGCCAGTCTCCAACTCAACCGTTAACCAAACTCTTATAACCGCCAACCATTTCCTGTCCATCCCTTCCCTCCCCAATGTTTTGCCCTGGCTCAAGCATTGCTAACTCTGACATAGGCTCTTGCAGTAGCCTTTTTACTGCTTTTCTTACACATGTCTCACTTTTCTTGTACCTGTCTCCCAGTACTGTCATAATGCCAGGAGTCTTCCAAAAGCATCAGCTACCCCTCACTTTCTGTAGACTGGAAGATTAAATACCCCAGGTCACACCCTGGTTTCCAAACTCTTCTAGACTCCTCTCCTTGCACTTGTGAACACTTTTATTTTGTTTCAGCCACACCATTGGTGCTTGTAACCAAACATTTACCTCGTGTCTTGGCTCACTCAATTCCTTTGCTCCATAATGTCTTTCTGTGTAACTTCTTCCTATCTGAGTGGGTTTCATATAGCCCACCTCATGTGAGGCCTCCACATCACTATGCCTGCAGCTGAGGATGCCCATGAATTCCTGATTCTCTTGCCTCCACCTCCACGTGCTGGGATTCCAGGCACGTGCCTCCACGCCTAGTCCTTCCCTTCAGATCTGTTAGGGTTCTCATCTCGCTAAGACCCAGCTCCAGTGTCACCAGCCTAAAGCCTTTCTCATGTTCTCTTTCCCACAGACCTAGGAGAGACTAGTTTCACCCTACCACACTAACGATATGGAACTCAACAGCTCAGTATCAATTGAGGTATACTTCTTTGTGTCCCTAAATGTATGCGCTGTGAGGTTCGTACAGTAGAAACCAACTGTTACTTGGGCGTTGAATCCTTGGCACTCAGTACATTGGCTAATTTATGGGACATACTCTGTATATATTTGCAGTTATTACACTGAATAGTAAAATTTCATGTACACTTTTGAGGAAACAACTTGAATGAAAGGAAGAAACAGTAGCAAAGAATTGGGGCAGGGAAGAGATCAACAAAATACCAGTAATGTGAATATGTAGGGTGCACTCTGGAGGGGGAAGCTAGCAAGCAAAATCGGCTCAATGAAGCAGAAACAATTGAAAGGTAAGAAAGAAGAGAGGAGAAGGAATGGGGCGAATTGGGAGGAAAAAGATACAGTCAGCCAGGCGACAGGAGGCATCCAGTGGACCCTGACACTTAGGTGGATTTCATGTCATGTAAATACTTTAATGAACTTTCCTATCAGCGAATCACTACTCTTTATATGAAAATGGGACTCCAGTGATATACGTTGGCCAGTATATCATCTAATGTAAATGTTCCCATGATAAGAGTAAGGGTAAGGCTTAGTTTTATAGCAGAAACCACCTGCTAAGTAATTTTTCCTTGATGGTTGTATAGGTGTACAGTGAGGTCATTGGACTAGACTCAGAGGCAAGGCTGCTCATCTGTTTTCATGAACACTGTTGTAAAATGGACGTTGCTGGACACGGGTAGAAATTCGTATGAAATTATGACAGGTGTAGCTTCTAACGAATGCAGAAGGTGAATTGGTAGAAAAACACTGGACTGTGGGCCATAAGCCACTATTTCCAAGTCCAGCTCAGCAGTCTGTGTAAGTTATACAGTACCATGTGCTCAGTTTCCACGTGTGGGCATGGGGATGACAGCCTCTGTTTGAAGGTTAAAATGCAGTTTTGGGTAGCAAGTTTTACAAATCTGAAGCCATCTAAGTATATAGTGAGTTATCCTAACTATAAATGCTCAAGACACTGTAGCCCAGCACAGTGGCCCATGCCTAGCACTATGGGTAAAAGCAAGCTGTGGAGTCCTAGCCCAGCCTTGGGCTACACAGTGAGAGCCTGTCTTGATATCTTGTATTGTCCACAAGGTTCTGATTTGCTGCCTAGCACTTCCAAACATTCTTGCCTGCTTCCTCTGGAACTGATACCTCCCCAGTGCAGGATGTTCTGGTTGCATCTGAGACCATGAGTGTCTCCAGCAGAGGGCAGCAAAACCCCAAAGTCTGCTGCTTCCTCAACCGAGAGCACCGGCTGCTCTTCCAGATGACCCAGGTCTCATTCTCAGCACCCATAGGGCAGATCACAGCAGTAACTCCAGTTCTGACCCCCAAGGGTACCAGGCGTGCTTGTAGAAACAAGAAAGGAAGAAAGAACCTTAGCTTTTAAATGGGCGTATTCTGGGGATAGAACTCAGGTCCATGTGCTTGAACAGCAGTCACTCAATTGGCTGATCTGTCTCTCCATTCCATGTTTCCACATTAATTTTACAGTGCTGAGATCCACTCCAGGGTCCTGTGCATTCCAGGGAAGCACTCCACCACTAAGCCCTGCCGGAGCTTTTTAGATGTAACTTAACATTTGGTTTTAGCTTTATTTTGTTTGGGGTTTTGTTGTTTTGTTTTGCTTCACTTCGTTTCTGAAATAGGGTCTCACTTTCTAGCTTTGGCTATCCTGGAACTCCTTATGTAGACCAGGCTGGATTCCTCTGACTCCCAAGTGCTAGAGTTAAACGTGCATGCCCCATGCCTGGTTGAGTTTTTATATTTTAAAATGTTTGTAGGAGGACATTGAGATGCTCAGCCCTGATTTTTCTAACCCATGGTGCCTCCTTGAACCCAAAGGATGACTCCCCGTGGTATTGGTGCTGTTATGGTGTCTCTGTCATACAGAGAAATTCATTTTAAAATATTCTTGTTTTTAAACTTTAATCAGTGAACCATCTTGAATAACATCAGCAACTGACATTTGAACTGTTTGCAGTAGCACAAAATTGACTTTCACAGAAATGCTGTCATTTGATCTTGACTGGGGCCCTTTGGGCTGCTTTATCCGTATTTTATAGATAAATTCTCTTGTCTGGTCTCTGCTTGAGGAGAAAAGTTCAGGGAGAAGCCCTTATATGTCGAGATCACAACAAGTACTGCCCGAGCCAGTTTTGAACATGGTGCTTTTCTGCCGACTGTCATGAGGGACGATAGACAGACTTTCAGGCAGCTTTTGTATTCCTTCTGCTTTTGCCTGCTCATTTCTGGCTATGCTCTTTTGAAAAACACTGCACTGGTTTCCACTCCACCCCCAGGTCAGAATCTTCTTTCCATTTCGGCTAACCCTCTTCCTGTTCTTGAGAATTGCATCACATTCTTGGCGTGATCTAGCCAACATCCCCATGCTGGCACCAGAGAGCACATAGGCTGTTATTTTCTGAATGTTCTCCTGAGTACAAAATAAGTCACTCGATCCCTAACTTCAGCTCTGCCTTTGGAAACAATACACATACTCTTCAGACTTCTGTTTATTCGTAAGTCCCCTTCACTCCCACCACATCCTGAAATGAGCAAAACGTACAACTTAGCGATGGTGTGAAAGGGACACGTTTGAGCTAATGAGCTGTGTTTCTTTGCTGTCTCTAATCTCAATTCTCATTCATTTTTCCACTCTGTAATGGCATTGACTCATGGCCTGTTGAAAACACTTTCCCTAAGATAGTAGTGACACCATCTTCCCCTGTATCACTAAATCCAGTGAACACATCAGCCTTTATCTTCTGGGCAGCATTTGATGCTAATGGCCACATCCGCCTGACACACTTGCTGTTTTCCTTTGATTTGATTCCACTCACTTTTTTCCTTTCCTTTTTCCCTCCCTGTCCTTAGCCATGGATCATCAGCACCCCTTGCAGGCTCCTCTTCCCTTATAAGCTCCTACAGTGTAATTGCTTGAGATCCTGTACCAGCCCTTTCCTTCACATCCGCCAAGAGAAGTGTAGCCCTCCCATGGCACTATGAAACCTATATGCCAATAATATCCAAATCTCAGCTTCTTCAGAACACCACATTTGTATAGCCAGCTGCCACCCAGAACCTGACTTAGGAGTTCTGAAACCTTATCAGCCAACCCCCTCCCTCATAGCTGTTCTTCCTGTAGTGCTTCTCACCCAAATACGTATGATGCCAGCCTGCCACTAGCATAGCTAGTAGCCTGGGATTCACCTATGATTGTTTATTCTCCAGATCCCATCAACACCAAGTTCAAGAGGAGAGTCTCTAGAGCATCCACATCTGCCATTCCGGATGTCCAGATGGTCTGTGTGTGTGCCCTCTGCATGCGCTTTTAGCTCTACATGGCGTTAGTCTCTTGGCTGCTGTTTTCTCTCCCCTTGATTTCTCCCAGCCATCAAGCAGTTTCCATAAATGCAGTTCTGATGAACCATCTCTTACTTAAAGCCCTTTGGCTTCAAGCTGTCCTGAGTCATGTCTGAAGTTAAGAGCTCATAGCCTTTCAGTAGCAGCACTGTGTGTGCCGCAGCTGGACTACACCTTGCGTCCTCTTCTAGGCCTTCACGAGTGCCTTTTCCTTTCTCTGACATAGTTACTGCAGGGCCTCACATGAATCCAGACTGAATTCTAACCTCAAAATGCTGATCTGGAGCAGAACTGAACCTGGATACTGAATTTTAGAATGCTTCTTATGTTGAGATCATAACTTAAACTGGGTGTGATGATATATTCCATTATTTCCAATAGTTGGGAGCAAGGGGTTTTGCTGGATTTGCAGCTAACTTGAGGTACGTGAGCAAATCTTGACTCAAAGAAAGGAAAGAAGAACCGCACCACAATACACATGAACATGTAGCTAGCAAGGCAACCCAGGATTGGCATGAGCAGCGCTGAATGGAGACTGCGAGGTGTTTTTAATTTACACTGGAAGGCTTCCTTGTTACTCATCATGACATTTTATCTTGGGGATTTTTTTTTTCTTTCCGGCTGGCTTGCACCCCTCTTCTTCCTTACCTCCACACCCTTCCCCCTGGCTGCCGTATGCTCAGCCCCACATGGATCCGGCTTGCATGCCCTGGTAGCTGCTGGGAGGCTGTGGTTGATCAGAGTGGCTCACAGTGCAACAGGAAGGCTTTGAATCGAAAGCAAAGGGGAGGAAGCACAAACCGATACCCACCACAGAGCTGCTGAGTGCCCAGCATGACCCGAGATGCACCCCCTGGTGACAAAGCAAGAAGCCGCAGAGCTCCATCAGTGTACCCTCATCTGCTTCCCTCATATAGCCGGGCCACCAGGAGTATCTCCAGGTACCGGCCTGAACAGGTGATGGAAACAAAGGCACTGTTGCTGGGGTGGGGATGGCGGTGCCTGGAGAAATAGCCCTGAGGTTAAGAGGATCTGCACCCACATGATGGCTCACAGCCATGTCCTAGAGCTCTAGTTTCAGGATCCAAGGCACTCTTCTGGCCTCCACATAGTGTATACACACACACATACACAAGCAAAACCCTCAATCTTTAAAGAAAAGGCACCACAAATGTAGAGACTAAGGGAAGGTCTCTGAAGTGAGTGACTATGGACCATTTATCTCTAACAACCTACCAAGCCCAGCTCTGAGGCCCCTCTGGCCCTGAGCATGCTGGTCCGGGGACAGTATAGATTAAAGCTTGTGCTCTCGTTCCCATGTCCCCACCCGACCCCACCCCACCCCACTCCACTCCGGTGCACCTTTGCTGTCTGCCTGCCTGAAAGCTGCTTCTAGTAATGCACAAACCCTTTCCATAGGGTTTATAATAAGGGGAACACCACACCGAACACTTTCTGTTTATGTGCTACATTATGCACTAGCTGTCAACACTTATTTTCAGGTCTTCAATGGAGAGAGAAGAGAAATGGGAGAATCAAAACCATTTCAAAGTGGGAGCACCAAAAACATTTCACCTGTGGTTTGCCACAGCCCACCTATTTGTATTTCTTCCCTTTGCTATCAAAGGTGATAATCCCAAAGCCTGGATTATACAGGAGGGCATGAAAGGTGTGAAGTGTATACTTACAACACAAGGAAGGCTGGGCAATCCCCAGTGCTCAGCCTCCTAGTGTCTTACAGTTCATCTCCCCAGATCCACTACCTCAGAATTGAGGGCATGAGAGCTGGCCTCTGCTTTTGAAGTATCAGAACTCAGAGATTTGGAATTGGAGCGGCCGACTCTGCGTGGAGGAAAGATTGCTTTGCTTGGCTACAAATGGGCGCTTTGGGTCTTCACAGGGTGCTAAGCTCACACTTCAGAGGACAGAACAGGAAGTGCTGGTCATGCAGCTGGGAGGGGAGCCCGCTTGTGCCCGAGACTCTTGAGTTCTGCACTCACCCTTTGTCTCACTTTCTGCCACAGACCCAACCAGGGCTGACTTGAGGCTCACCAGGAAAGAGATGAGGTGTGCCCAGGGGTGCCCTCCGTCATCACACATGTCATGTGGAACTTACAGTCCCTAGACCCTGCAGGTCTTCCAAGACCCAGCTCATTGCTGAAACTAAAATGGAGGCATGTGGGGTGTGGCAGTGGGAGGTAAGGGAGACATTTCTGGAGAAATGGACTTGCTTTTCTTGCAAGGCCTCTTTGCAAGTGGTAGAGATGTCTTAGTTTTAGCAACACTGGCAGCAGTGAGTTAGAAAGGCTCTACTAAGTGAGAAAGAATGGAGTTTGTAGTCAGGTGACTGTTTGAAACCCCTTTTTCCTCCCCCCTCCTTCCTGGCCTCCCTCTCTCCCTTCCCCCACACCTCCTGTCTTCCTACCTTCCCATCAGGGAAGGAGGGGCTGGGGATGGGAGGCGCCTCGGAGCACAGACAATTCAGCAAGCTTCAGTCTGGGTATGTGCCTAGGGTTTGCCCACTGACTGCAATACACTTCAAGGCGTATGTAAGAATTATGAGTGCCTCAAACTGCAGTGACTGTGACTGTCACAGATTGCAGCCAGATGAGTCTGCTACATTCTTTTGACAAGGAAAATGAGTATGAGCAGAGAGACCGCCTAGGCTATTCATCGGGAACCCTCCCGCTGGAAGGTGAGGGGTTGGGTGGGAAATGTGAGCAGTAAGGAGAAAGACTTCTCTTTAGACTCTTTAAAGATGTGTTTGGTGAGTGCGTCTGAGTGTGTGTATGTGCAGTGCATGCATGGGCTGCCAGAAGAGGGCACTGCGTCCACTACAGCTGGTGTTACAGGCAGCTGTGCTCTAGCTGATGTGGGTGCTTGCCACAGAACCTGGGTCCTCTGTAAGAGCAGCAAATGCCCCTAACTGCTAACTCACCTCCACAGCTCCTCTGCATCTTTTTTTTTTTTTTTTTTTTTTTTCCCTAAATGAGAGAGGTTTGTCTTTCCTCTCTTGAGATCTTAAGTCACCTCCTACCTAAGGCATGATGCTCTCATCTGGCAGAGGCAGGGAGGGTTAGTTTTCTATTAAAATTAAAATCATATGCCCCAAAGTAGCTTTTACAAATGTTGCATGTGGCCTTTACACGTGTTATGCTTCTAGCCATTACCATGTAGTGCACAGATGAGTAAGCTGTAGTCACCGCTGTTCTGTCTGTCTCTTCTACCCAGAGTCACAGGCTGTCAGCAAAGGGCAGGCTTTGATGGGGAGGGGTAAGACATGTAAGGAAGGGACTCGTTGTGATGTGATTTGTGTCCTGGCATGCTCTGAACTTTTAAGGGTGTGTGTGTTTGTCTTTCTGTCTGTCTGTGTTTAACTAGATACAATGAGGCAATGAGATATAATAATACCATTATATTCCTTAACTTGTGATGTATTCTTGTGTGTGGCGTGCATTGGGTAGGGGGTGCACACCCGTATGCATACATCCTGAGCCAGAGGAGGGTGTTTGGCTTCTTTCTCTATTATTCTCTTCCTTACTATCTTGAGACAGTTTGACTGAACAAGAAGCTCACCCATTTTGGCTAGTCAGGCTGGCCAGGGAACTCAGGATCTTTCTGTCTCCAGTCCCCCATGCTGGGGTTACAAGCATGTTCAGACATGCCCTACTTTTTTGTTTGTTTTTTGGTTTGGCTTTTCAAAAAAGGGTTTTTCTGTGTAGCCCTAGCTGTCCTAGAATTCACTCTGTAGAGCAGGCTGGCCTCAAACTCAGAGATCCACCTGCTTCTGCCTTCTGAGTACTGGAATTAAAGGTGTGAGCCAATGCTTTTTATGTGGGTGCTGGAGAATTCAAACTCATATCCCATGTTTACACAGGATGAGCCATCTCCCCAGCCTCTTTTCCCTATATTCTTATTTTTTTTAATTATTAATTGAAACAAGTCAAAACATTGTCTTAGTTGCTGTGGTCTTGCTGTGAAGAAACACCATGACCCAAGCAACCAATGAAGGTGCTTAGTTGGGGGCTTGCTTACAGTTCCAGAGGGTTAGTCTATGACCATCATGGCAGGGAGTGTGGCAGGAGGCAGACAGTCAGGCCTGGCACTGGAGCAGTAGCAGAGAGCTCACACCTGATCCCCAAGTTTTAGGCAGAGGAAGTTTTTGCCTAGCATGGGAGGGCTTTTGGCATGGATTTTTGAAACCCCAAAGCTCAACCCCAGTGACACAGCTCTTCTAACAAGGCCACGCCTCCTGATCCTTGCCAAACAGTTCCACTAACTAGGGACCAAGCATTCAAACATAAGAGCCTATAGGGCCATCCTCACTCAAGCTAATACATATGAAATCAAACCCATCTCTGATTTGGGGCTTAAACTTTGTTTTTAAAGTTACTGCCACATCTAGCATGGCTCCTTGGATGGACCTGATGGTGGCAGTGAAGGAATAAAGAAAAGACACAGGTGGACCCATGGGCCTACGGAAAAGCCGAGTAGGATAGACTGTTGGATGTCTGATGGCAAAGCTGCAACAACCCCCACCGGAAGCTCAGCATGGTTATTACACCGAGTTGAATGAACAGAGGTGAGGTTGTTATGGAGATAAACATGGAGGCCAGGTTTGTGTAAGTGCTTGGATCAAGCAGACATTTGGCTATCTCAGTAGGAGGAGTCACTGTGAGGAACAGCCTTCAGGCCATGAATACGGGGGTATTTCTTCACACATTACAATTAACTACATATGCACCAGACTCTGCTGTTTCCCCCTGAACTTTTGGGGTGAGGGAGGCTTTGCCATTCCTACATGAGCCTGAGGCTCTGGGTTCCCTGACATGGCCAGGCCCACACCAAGAACACAGATTCACTCAGAACTTCACTCACTCAGGGCTCCCTGTGTTCCCTGCAATTACACGGGCAAAACACACACACACACACACACACACACACACACACACACACACAGAGAGAGAGAGAGAGAGAGAGAGAGAGAGAGAGAGAGAGAGAGAGAGAGAGAGCTACCCAAGGGACTGATTAGATGCATGGACTTCTGCTTAAACGAGGAGGTGGTTTCTTAGAAAGTTACCTGGTATCAATCTGCAATTTCATTTGTGGAAAGGGTTAGTCTCTTATGGGTGCTTTCTGAACTGAAGTAACACTCTCTTTTGGTAAGAGCAGTTAACATGGATTGGAATCCCTTTGTCTAGATGCCTGCAATGCTTGCATACTCTTACGGACACTTGCTGTGAGCTGAGCACAGCATTCTACATGCTCAGCAAACCAACTCCATCCTTAACTCCTTCTACTACTTGCTAGGAAGAGACCTGAAGATTGCACTGTCCATCTCCTCCCAGTTCTCACTGAGTTTATCAGCCCTGAGATGATTTGTGCCTTTCTTTCTGGAAGCACCTCTTTGACTAGCCCTTGTTTCTACTCTGCAGCCGGTTCTCTGCCCTCCTTTTTCCTCTGGCCCTTCTCCCCCTTAGCTTTCATCACTAGCATCCCCCTAGGCAGTCCCACAGCATGCTCCTTCATGCATTACATGAGCAAATTTCTTGAGGGCAGTGAACCACACAATCTGCTGTCTCTTTTCAAGAGTGAAAAAGAAGCCGCTTTCTAAACACATCTTTATTGAGGTGTGATTTATGTACTGCAAAGCTGACATGTTCTGTTTTCAGTAGGTTATAGAGCAGTCGCTCCATCACCATAATTAACTTTAGGCATTTCCTTCATACTGAAGGGAAACCTTCATTCGTTCATGGTGACTTGTTCCTGTGCCCTGGTACAGCCCTCTGCTCTCTCTAATCTTTGGCCGCTACTTTCCTGTTTCTGCACTATGAGCCTGTTCTGACATTGTATATAAGTGGTGTCACACTGTATGTCTTCTTTAATTTCTGGCTTTTTCCTACCATGAGGTTTTTGAGACTCATCCATATTATAGCATCTGTCTGAACTTAATTCCATTTTGTTACTAAATAACATTAAACTGGACAGATGCGTCACATCGTGTCTGTCATCAGGTGCTGGACAGCTAGGTTGTTTGCACTTTCTGCAGCCTCCTGTACAAACATGTTAGCATTGCTCTTGGGAACGCACCTAGGATTGGAATCACTAGACCATGCTAACTCCATTTCCAGTGTTCACAGGAACTCTCAAGCTTTTCCAAAGTGGATGCATCCACTTTGTTTTCCTGCCAGCAGCACATAAGTTTTCTGATTCCTCTTTCTTCTCACCAGTAATTGTTTCTCTGAGTGCTGAGTTCTTGTCATGGAGGTGAGCAGAGCTATCTGCACACGCTTTTGCTTTGTGTCACCAAATGACTTCTCATGCGACATTAGCCATTTCTCTTAATTACTTTGGGATAAAATTATAATCTTTTGCCCATCTTTATTTGTATTAATTTTGTGGTGCTAGAGATGAAACCCATGTCCTGGAGCACTCTAATTGATCACTCTCCCACTGCGCTACATCACTCACCCACTTAAAAATTTTTTTTTGTTATGTGTCTTTTCATTATTGGATTGTGAATATTCTAAGTGCAAACTCCATATGTAGCATGGAACTCACTAAGAACACCAGGTTAGCCTCTGGCCTGGAAGTCATAGGGATCCACCTGCCTCTGCTTTCTGAGTGCTGGGATTAAAAGTGTGTGCCACCACAAGGCACCTCTCCTCCATTTTCTCGGTCGTGCCTTTAAAGCAGAAGCGTGTTAAATTTTGATGAAGCTCAGGGTATCACCTGTTATCTCTTTCTCTTTATCGCTCCTGTTTTAGTGTTGTAGCTAAGATTATCAACTGACCCGGGGCCACTTAGTATCCTAGGTTGTATAGTTTTAATTCAGATATGTAGGCCTTCAATCCACTGAGAACTTATTATTAAGTGCCATATCAAGCAATTGTCCAAATCGATCCTTTTGTTTATGGATATCCAGTCAGTCCAGCGACTTTTCATTTGTTTAAGAGACCATCCCCCACCCTGAATTCTTTCGATGCCTTTGTCAAAATTCAATTGAGCATAACTGTTAGGGCTGTTGTTTCTGTCCCACTGATGTACCTGTGTTTACACTGTGTGAATGGGCCTTGACTCCCTTAGCATTGCAGTAAGTTTTCAAATTGGGAAGCCTGAGTCAACCAGCTTGCACACCCCTCCCCTTCTAAGTCTCCTGCATTCCCGCACCACTCACAGGCAGACCCTAGAATCCATCAAGATGCCCCTGCTTCTAATAATGAAAGCACTTACCTCAAAGCTAGCGTAAAATTGGAAAAGGAGGACTAAGCAGGTACACTGGAGTGGAAGGGAAGACAAGTCCTTTGAATGGGCTCAAACTGATGGAGGATGAGAATAAAAGAGCCAAAAAGTTTAGTAAACCGCCCACCGCGGAGAGGAATGTTTGTTCAGAGAGGGCAGTTTGAGCTAGCACCAGGGGATATTGTGAAAGATAATGGAAATGGCAAAGTCCATTGATCTCCCCAGAAGGCAAGAGGGTCTGAGTAAGCAGTGCTCCGAGTTGTTGATTGTCACAGAGGATTCTCTTCATCTCCGGACACAGCTGGTGCTTGCTTTCTGCAGCTGAGAGACAAGAAACAAATAATAAAAAAAAAAAAAGAAATGTCCACTGCCTTTTCCTGCCTCCCTCTGTGGCCACTCTAACCTCTGTCCCTCCTTGTTAAGCTTCCCCCTTTATGTGTTCTTTGAAAAAGAGGAGAGAAAAGAGAAGAGAAGAGAAGAGAGAGAGAGAGAGGTATGCTGGGATAGGAGAACATTCTAGACTTTTTAAAATGAAGGGGCTGCATAGGTGAGCTGGCACAGGAGGTAAAGAGAGAGAACCAATTCTACAGTTGTCCCCTGAGCTCCACAGGAGGCCCTGGCAGGAGCCAATGACCCCATCCACAATCAGTTTTCGTCCCCCCCCCCATCTCTCTCTCTCTCACACACACACAGACACACAGACACACACACACGACCAAGGATCTCTAACCCTGCTATGTAATACAGCAGAATGTAGCTAGCATCATACAAATGACATCCTTTGATGATGTAATCCAACCTCTGCTAATTTATCCCAAAGAAATAAGATATGCAAAAACAGGGAGTGGAAACAGGAGCATATTTCATGACACCATGGGATGTGAAAATTGTGGGATCGTAAAACTGGACTCTCGCAGAAGATGAAAATAGAACTTGAATTACATCCGTGTCCATTCCCTGGGGCCCCTGCCAGCGACATCCTCTCCTCGTTAACTGCAGAGGACCCCCAAGCAGGCTTTCTGCTTTTCCTTGCCCTCCACTCTCAGCTCACACACTTGCTGGTCCTCTGGGAACTTTGGATGTGTCTGTGTTCTGCTCCGGTGCGTCCCTGGCTCACCCTACCCTGGCTCACCTTGCAAACCCTACCCCACCTGCCCTCCACGGCCTTCCACCTCGCGTGTTCCCACTTTCTTGCACAGGCTGTCTGCTTTTTCCCTGACTTCAAGTGTGCCCTTTGCTCGCTTCAGCCTCTCCTCCCAGATGTCCATTGGTCTGTTCTCTCAGGCACCTTGAGATCTTTGTTCTAACACTACACGGAAAGCATCCTTTTGCAGAATCTGTCTTTCCCAGCCCCAGATCCCAGGATTCCCTACTCTTTCTCCTGCTTTACTCTTTTAGTGGCCTCTCTCACCCCATGGACTTATTTTAGGGGTTACTTACTGTCTGCTTCCCCAGGGAACTGCATTCTGGAGAAAAGCTCACAGCTACATCATCTCAGCTGTGCCTGGCAAATCCTTATTAAATGACTATAACTGTAAAGGTAAAAATTATGAAAATGGGGCCACAGTTTTGAAGGTTGAGAAGTGTAGACTATTAAGTGTGGTGTGCACAGGAGCTCTGGAGTAGGAGCAATGTGGATTCCGGTCCTGATGCTACAACTTTCTAGCTGGGCAAACTTGGACAGCTGTACAGAACCTCTCAACTTCATCGTCCATGAAGTATGCATAGCAATGTCTCCTCACAGTCCCATTGTAAAGGTGAGGCGAGGAAAACACACAGCTGCCTGGCACATAGTAGGCACTGTGTGAGCACCAGTCTTCTCTTCTGAAGACTATCTGTTGGGTGAGACTGCAAAACTGGATGAAGTAGGTGCCTCAAACACAGGAGCCATGCATTTTACAGCTTACCATTTAGTATGAAAGTCCTCCCTGAGCATAGAGTGCATACAGCACAGAGCAGAGCAAAGGCCACCTGGGTGCTGGCTCACCTCTCTGTCCTGTTCCCATATTATTAAAATCAAGAGGTTGTATTAAGTGACTTTCAGTCCTTTAAGACTCACGATTCCATAATTTGGGAAGGCAAGCCATTCCACCCAGCTGCACCCTGCCTTCCTCAGATATGCAGACCAGATGTTTCTAATCTTAGGCATAAAAGATTCTATTCTTTGGTATTTGTGGACCAAAAGAAACCAAAGAATTTTTAAAGGCATGGAGTAAATGAACATTCCCTTTCCCCCCCCCTAATTTCTGCATAGCTGCACAGATGCTGTTCACCTTAAGCCATGAAAGAAAAGCAGATATCACACACCTTTGAGTTAGGATCAACTGTGTGAATCTATAGCTTTAAGCCAAGAAGCAGATGCCCGCAATTCTCAACTGTAGCAATGGCACCGGTGTGTCTGGGAGCCTAGGCGCAATGGGGAGTGGCTGGAAGGGAGTTTGGGGGAACCTCTTCCCTGCGGTGGAAAGCCTAAGAAGTCTGCTTTACAGGCCAGTGGCTGCAGTTAGCCGGTTTGCAGCCCCGCATTTGCTTCTCTGGGGGTTGGGGGGAGGGGAAAGGGGTGTCAGCTACCCAGGGCTCTCCCCAGCAACTGACCACAGAGCTTTTAAATGTCCCATTGGTGGCATGGCCCCTGACTTTACTCAGCTGAAAACTGAGGATCTCATCTGGGAAGGGTCAGCTTAAAAAAAAAGACAGCATTGCCCAAAGTAAACAAAGCAAAACAACCACAACAGAAACCTTCTCTGCTGGGTTTCTTTACAATTCCCAGGCCAGCCCACCAGGGCTCTGGCTGAAGTCCCCACTCACTGCCTCTGATACCCCCATGAGGCCTTGTCTAAGTAAGCTTAGCTGACCCCGGGACAGCAGCGTGTGCGCATGCCTGCCCTGCCCTCTTCCCGGAGTACCGAGTTGAGATTGGCGTTTGAGCGCTGCGCTGCGGACACTAAAACTGGCTCACTTCTCAGGCTCACCTAACACGTGAAATGAATAACCGCTGCTAAGTGAGGTCCCCCAAATCCAGAGGAAGTTTGGGGCCCCGAACTTGTCCCTGTGCACTGTTCCAACGAACTAGAATGAAATAAGACAGTTAACTTTGCAGTCCTGTCCACTTTTCTATTGAGACAGAGACTCTCTACATAGCCCTGGCTGTCCTGGAACTCACTATATCGATCAGGCTGGCCTCGAACTCACAAAAATCTGCCTGCCTCTACCAACCAAATGTTCGGATTAAAGGCACACACTACCATGTCCTGACACGTTTTCTTTTTTGAAAGTTTTATTTCCTTTGCGTGTATTTTGCCTGCATATATGTCTATGTACTACATGTGAACCTGGTATCGAAGGAGGCAAGAAGAGAGTGTCTAACTCCCTGAGACAAACTACAGGCGATGTGGATGCTGAGAATTGAACCAGGGTCTCCTGTAAAAGCAGACGGTGCTCTTTGCTTCGGGTCCATGTCTCCAGGCCTATCAGCCCCCTTCTTGTTCTAAGCAGCTCTGATTCTGCTGATCCTGCAGGCTGTCTAGAAAACAGTTTGAATTTAGACTTGAGCAAGAGACCTAAGTCTTACTCCGTGTGCCTTGTTCACTCATCGCTTCTGAGTGTTAAGATCAATAAAAAGGAAATAAGATGATATGATAATAAGATGCCAGGCAACACATATTATATTATATGAGGTTTATTAAGTGAGCATGGGGAGAGAAAGAAAGGGGGAGGGGTACCCCAGAGAGAGAGAGAGAGAGAACAAGAGAAGAGAGAGAGAACAAGAGAAGGAGGAGGAGGGGTACAAGGGGGCAGAGAGAACACAAGGAAGTTTGTCCTTTTATATGGCCCTGCGCAGGGTTGCTCCCCGTGGCAGGTAAGCGATGACATCACAAGTAGGCCGACTGAACAGAATCCTAACAATGAGGGCAGCTGCTGAGTGAAGGAGGAACAACCTTTGGAGTCTAGCAAGCCCTGGAATCAGCATGTAGACCAGTACATGCAAATTATGTACTCTAAGACTTAGTTTTCACACCTGCAAAATGGAGTCATATTATTTGTCTTAGGGTTACTTAGCTGTGATGAAACACCATGGCTAAAGCAACTTGGGGAGCAAAGGGTTTATTCAGTTTACACTTCCACATCAGTGTTCATCACTGAAGGAAGTCAGGACAGGGACTCAAACAGGGCAGGAACCGGAGGCAGGAGCTGATGCAGAGGCCATGGAGGGTGATGCTCACTGGCTTGTTCCCATGGCTCACTCAGCCTGCTTTCTTATAGCACCCAGGTGCCACCAGCCCAGGATGGCCCCACCCACAATGGCCTGGGCCCTCCCCCACCAATCACTAATTAAGAAAATTATTTACTGTTATATTTAATAATTAAAGCAATGATAGATAGAAGGTAATAAGATATAAAAAGGTACCAGATGCCAGATGTTATGTTATAGAGGAGTTTATTAAATGAACATGGGGGGAGGAGGAAAGAGGGAAAGGGGGTACCAGAGAGAGAAAGAGAGGGGGGGGTGTTTAGAGATAGATCACCTTGAGGATCTGTCTTTTATATGGCCCTGGGCAGGGCCACGCCCCCGTGGCAGGTAGGCAATGACATGACGTCACAGGCAGACTGAAGCAGAATTCTAACATTTACAGCCAGATCTTATGGAGGTATTTTCTCAATTAAGGTTCCCTCCTTTGCAGTGGCTCTAGCTTGTGTTCCATTGTCCCAAAACTGGCCTGCACAGGATCTCCATTAGAGCAGTAGGAAGGAGTCCCTGACATGTGCTGGTGCCCACCAGAGACCGCGACTTGTAACAGGCCACCCAGATTCCCCAGCCCCCAGCTCTCAAATCCTGCCTGACGCTGCTAGACAAGACAGGGCCCTGTGCCTGCCATCGGTGGTGGACGTGGCGGAAGTGCAGGAAGAAGGGTGAGCAAGGAAGATTCCTGAGGAGGAAAAGTCAGAGAGCGGATAGCAGCAAAGAGCCACCAGTTGCCCCTCTGGTGTCACCCGGGCCTGGAGAGTAGGCCCTGGGCTTTGGGGGATGGAAGTGAACTCTTGAGGGTGAGGTGGGAATGTGAGGGTGCAAGACTGAGGTGTCCCTGAGATACATGGCCTGTGGGCAATGCCTCTGCCACAAACCAGAATTTAAGCCTCTCCGAAGTGTGTGGTGGAACTAAAGAAAAAGCCATCGGCCAATGGTCCTCTGAACGGCGATTGGCACCCTGGCAGTCCCACGCAAAAATCAGAGCTCTCTACTGCAGCCCAAAGTGCTGGCCACGAAGGCTTGGGCGGAGCACAGCGTGGGGCTGCAGGGCCGCACGTGGCTTCCTCAGAACGCGGACCCTGGCCCTGGAGCCGGTTCTTCGCTAGTGTTGGATTGCCCAGGAAGTTGGCTAATAAGATTGAAGTAAGGGGCAAGGAGCAAAGGAAGGAAAAGAACTCAAGAAAATATTGCAAAAACTAAAGGACTAAAGAAGGATCGAAGGAGTGTACAGGCTCTGCAACTCGTGAAAAGTCATCCGGAAATGTGTAGCGTTGGAAGGGCTCTGGTTTCGATGGATTCCGTGACAGCGCTCTTTAGTCAATTAAACCTGACCTACACTGCGCACACGAATCTCCTGCTGATCGCACCACTGTGGTAACTGCTAGATTTGAAAACAGAAGCTTATTGGTTTGTACTGACAGGTATTGTAAGTGAACATTTATCACGCGGGTGAAACACACCTAATGTGAAAATTCGGCTTCAAAATCTCACACTTTAGAGCTGGGCATGGTGTTGCACGTCTTTAATCTCAGCACTCGGGAGACAGAGGCAGGCGGATCGCTGTGAGTTCGAGGCCAGCCTGGTCTACAAAGCGAATCCAGGATAACCAAGGCTACATAGAGAGACCCTGTCTCGAAAAATCAAAAAAAAAAAAAAAAGCAAAATCTCATATGTGTTCAAACATGATGCCAAGAGTGGGAAGTTCCACACCTGGCCTTCTGATGGGTTGCAGTCAAAATACAAGTGCACTAGCAATGCTACATAAATAATAATAATAATAATAATAATAATAATAATAATAATAATAATAATAATAACTTATTATTATTATTATTATTATTATTATTATTATTATTATTATTATTATTATTATTATTATTATTGCTTTTCTAGATAGGATTTCTCTGCATAGCCTTGGCTATCCTGGACTCACTTTGTAAACCAGTCTGGCCTCCAACTTATGGAGATCCGACTCTGCCTCCCTGAGTGCTGGGATCATAGGTATGCACCACCCTGCTCGGCTTACATAAATTACCTTTAAGCTATGAGAAATAGAAATGAATTTTCACCAGGCATGGTGGTGCATGCCTTTAATCCCAGCCCTCGGGAGGCAGAGGCAACTGGATCACTGTGAGTTCGAGGCCGACCTGGTCTACAAAGTGAGTCCAGGACAGCCAAGGCTACACAGAGAAGCCCTATCTCGGGGAAGAAAAAAAAAGGAAAGAAAAGAAAAAAGAATTTTCTGTTTAGACTTGAATCACATCTTCAGCATATTAGGAAATACGTTAGAACCTGAAAACAAAGTTAAAACATTACTGGTCCCAGGCTCAGCCTGCAGTAAAAATTCTCTAAACCGACAGCCATTTGGGAAATGCCATGTGGCAGAACACGGCTTTAGATTATAAATCCCGTACAAGCCACTGTTTGACTGGGAATATAGATAGATGCACAGTTCTGGACAGTGGATATTAGGATTGTAAAAGAACTTCCTTCTGAGATGAAAGGGTTACTTTGGGTAAAAAGAGATACAGCAGATCAATCATGATTTTAAAATCCTCTCTTGGAATGGGAGCACCAAAGACTTCTCGAAGGAACACTGTCCGAGTGTGTTCATTTGCAGTGTTCCTACTTCAGCCCGTGGCAGCTGGAGCAAGCCAGTCTCAGCTGCGCTGCTCACTGTCTCGTCATGACAATACCACCTGCTGGATAGGATCGCTTCTGTACTCCAAGCACTGCTGTTTTCTTAAATGAGCAATTAAGAAGAGTGACCTGATGTCATGGCAGCAGGGATGTGCTAGTGACGCCGTGGGCTGGGTTTCTTCTTAGACTCCCCAGAGCAGTGAAATAGTAAAATGTCACCAGATAAGTGGCCGGTGACATAGATGCTGGTGACTAACGATGGTGGTGCTGTCCTGTTACACTTCGCTCGTGCAGATTCAAAGGGAAATTAAAAATTCAAATTTATGAAGTCATGCTTCATAAATGATAAGGGTTTAAACTTAGGAAAGATTTCTCAGGAGCTGGATGAAGTGGTAGTTAGAAAGGAGAGCGATGAGGAGCTTTCAATGGCAAAACAGACCTCACAGTGTTAAACTTCCTTATATAGACGCTCTTGATTGTTTGTTTGTTTGTTTGTTTGTTTTTCAAAACAGGGTTTCTCTGTGTAGCCCTGGCTGTCCTGGAACTCACTCTGTAGACCAGGCTGGTCTCAAACTTCCTGCCTCTACCTCCCGAGTGCTGGGATTAAAGGTGTACACCACAGCTTTTCTAAATGCATGGTCCAGTAGCTTTATCCACGGCAGGATTTAATGACTTATCAATATTTTCTGCACTTCTGGTACTGAATTTTAAGTTACAGTATTTGTCAAATAGTCTTAATAAAAAAAAAAAAAAGAAAGAAACTAAATACTGAAATGAATCTGACATTTTTTATTAACAAGTATCATCTTGGTAACTGTGTGAGGGGACCCACATGGTGCACTCAGCACAGAGACATTAGACATTGCTAATAGTCCTGGGACGATTATTGTCCCCTCCCAGATGAGAAAATTCAGCTGAGAAGTTCAAGGACGATGGCCATGTAAGGATCAGGAAGACAGTTGGAACTCTCCCAATTCCATACCAGGGGCCTTGACTGCCTCATCACTGCACGTGGACACACAGGGCGGCTCTGGGCCACAGTCAGACAAGAGTGAGTTCTTTGTTAAGCCCACAAATGCTGGGGGGCAGGAAATGAATGCCTCAGGGGTGAGGTCGCTTTTCATGCACAGCTTTTTTTCTTTTTTTAAAAGTAAATCAAGCAGCAACAGCTAATCAGATACTAGGGCATTAAGGCTGCTGCTAATCTCTACCAGAAAACAAAGGCTACTGTCTGGTCCCCAGGATAGGTCTGTGATGCTCAGAAATGCTGTCTTCATTTTCTCTGTGACTGTTTCCTACTTCCTTGATGCTTACCTTGATATTTGAGCCTTCTTCACTATCTGGGGCTACACTTTTGGGGTTCTTATCAGATTCCCCTAGCGACAGTATGCTCCAAAGTAAGGTACCCCAAATGATGACCCAAGGCAGTGGGAGGGAATGCTGAAGGCTTACTCCTATTTATTTTGAAATCCAGAGTAGGGAGATTCAGCATTATCAACACTAAGATCGCATAGCAATGCGAATATAGCTGTGTGCAGTGACAGGGCACACACAGTCCTTGGGTTTTGTTTGCTAACAGGGTGTTTGTAGCTAACCCCTGAAAAGCAAGCTCCTGTGAGCCGGCATGTGTCTCGTCCCAGCTGTATTCCCCTGGTCCCACACTCCCATCCTCTGCTAGCACTAAGGCTAGTTCCCTGGTTAAAGGGATTGAGAACTGACTGTTATAATATTTTGCCAAGACCTGGCCAGATAATACAGCTGTTTAAGAAGTGTAAAAGTGTATGTTGCCAAGGAGAGGAAGATGGACACATGCACCACATGTGTCCCCTAAGCAGTAGTTAGTGTAGGTGGGAAGGTGCACACCAGGCAAAGGCAAGGCAAAAGAGAAACCCTGAGAGAATCATGGGTACGAAGCCTGCGCAGCTGAAGGATTCAAACATGGGTACGACAACGCCTGCACACCGCTCCTTGCTGCGAAGAATCAGGGCTCCTGTCAGTGCCTTTAAATGACGCTGGGCTCCAGCTCCCCTTAGAGTGGCAGGAAGCACTCAGTGAGTCAGGTCCTGGGAAATAAAACTCTTCTCTGTTACTGTCCTGGTTGGGTGACCTTGGGCAAGTCCCCAGCTATCCCCCTTTTGCCCCGGGACAACAGTTCCCCTCCTGCACATAAATGGGACTAGGTTGTTTGGCGGGGGGTTCTACATGTCCTGATGCAGTCCTGAGTATTGATGAAGGCATTTCTCTCATGAAAGCAACTAACAGTTTGACTTTATGATGGGGTTGGGTGGGCTAAAATGTCATATTGCCATCAAACCTCCATGGCTCATGACAGCCTCCTCAGGGTGTGGTGCCTCTGGATCCCCCAATAGCTAGGGCTGGGAGCATGCAGCCACTTCATATGTCAGTTACGTCCATAATATATGTTGAGGATGAACAAATAATGAAATAGTATACACATATCATACAGATATCTACAAACAAAAATGTATATATATATATATATATATATAGTGTGTGTGTGTGTGTGTGTGTGCGCGCGTGTGTGTGTGCATGGAAAATATCAGAAAGGAACCCACTATATTTTTAAGTAAACCTTTAAATTTATTTATTTTATGTATATGGGTGTTTTGCCTGCATGTATATCTGTGCACCACTTGTGTATCTGGTGCCTGCAGAGGCCAGAAAAAGGCGTAAGATCCCCTGGGATAGATCTATAAATGGCTGTGCACTACTATGTGGCCTCTGGCAATCAAATCTTAGTCCTCTGGAAGAGGAACAAGTGATTTTAGCTGTGGAGTCATCTCTCCAGCCTCTTTAAATTCTACTGTGTGTGGGGTTTGTTGTTGTTGTTGGTTTATTTTTGCTTTTAATAAACAATTGTAGTAACTAAAAATAAGTGTGTTTAAACTAAACATTAAAGTCATATACAAATACTTGATAATCTGTGTAATAAGCAGCACCCAGCATCTTTAGAAGGCAGCTCTACCGGAAACAACCTTCTCTGCTGCCAAGGCCCAGAGACTCTGTTCAGACCAGGGCTACATGGGGGCACCTGCTCACATCATCTGAAGTTTCACTGAGTTACCGTGGGTAACTGGGATTTCCCCAGCACTGAACTAAATGATCCATAGAGACCTTTCCACTTTAAAGTCCAGTGACTCTGAGTGACACTCCATGCAAAAGACCCACATCAAAAAGCAGACAAGTCATATGGAAGCAAGGCAGTAGTTTCATACTTGCCCCAAAGAAAATGAAAGGTGATGAAAATCTCTCTCTCTCTCTCTCTCTCTCTCTCTCTCTCTCTCTCTCTCTCTCTCTCTCCCTCCCTCCCTCCCTCCCTCCCCCCTCCCTCCCTCCCTCCTTCCCTCCACTGTTTATTTAAAGTTTCTGTATTTGTGGCATTATCCTCTTTATGAGCCCTGATGAGAGACACATACAACCTTCCACTTTAGAAGCTGAAAATTCAGATCTTTATTTCCTACCTCCCTTGCAGCTATGAAGAGGCATAAGGATCTGTGCTGGATTTTGGATAAGGAGCTCATAACCTCAATAGCAAAGAGTGCTAGATTTGTTCCAGAGCGTGTTATGGGAGCTGTCATGTGCACATGGCTCCCAGTGCTACACTGATGGTGGCTTGAGCATCAGAGACCAGCAGCCAGCACTGCCCACAGGACAGCAGTGCTGTCCCTGCCACCGAGGCCTTGCTGTCTATCTTAAGGGGCTGTTGTACCTATTTTGCTTTTCAACCCAAGCCTGCCATCCACACTACTCATATCTTCTAATAAATTCTCTCTTGTCTTCAGCTACCCAGAGTTGTTTTGGTTTCTTGCAGCAAAAACCCTCTGACTGACATACTCTTTTTTGGGGGGTGGGGTGGGGGTGGTTTGGTTTTTCAAGACAGGGTTTCTCTGTGTAGCCTTGGCTGTCCTGACCTGGACTCATTCTGTAGACCCTGCTGACTTCAAACTCAGAGATCCACCTGCCTCTGCCTCCCCAAGTGCTGGGATTGCAGGTATGTACCAGCGCATCCGGCTCACATTCATTATTTTTAAAAGAACATGGACTTTTTTTTTTTTTTCTGAGATAGGATTTCTCAGTGTAATAGCCCTGGCTGTCCTGGACCTCATTTTGTAGGCCAGGCTGGTCTCGAACTTACAGAGATCCACCTGCCTCTGCCTCTAGAGCACTGGGCTTAAAGGCATGCTCCATTGCTCCTGGTTCAAACATGTACTTTTTTTAAAAGTAGAAAATAAATATATTTAAGGAAAAGTATATTTTCCATTCCCTTTCTTGACCTCTCATCTTCCTAGATGCCTTATTTAGAAGGTATACATTGCTAGTTCTTGTGACCTCCACACAACTGTATTTCTTTCCATGTATATATATTCAATGTTCCTAGTATTGGTTACCTAAGGGTATTTTCATACAAGTATTCACTGTAATTTAAGCACATTCCCTGTAGGCCCCCTTCTCCCTTTTCTCTCACTTTTCTAATTCTACTTTCATGTCATATAGACATATATGATGTTATTTATCCACATAAAACCTGGGACACACTTTACTTGTTTTTCCAAGACAGATTAAATTCACTTAATGTGATTATCTCCAGTTGCATTAATTTTCCTGTAAGAGACACAACTTTGTCCTTCATGGCTGGGAAAATGTCTGTGTATATGGATATCAAGTCTTCCTTATCTGCTTATTTCTTCCTCTGATGTTGGAACCGAGGCTGACTCTTTAACTAAGCTATTGTGAATAACACCATGCAAGCGTTTCTACAGAACATGTCAAAGCACTGAAGTTCTCAGGGTAAGCACCCATGAGTGGTGCATTGAGTGCATAATCTAGATTTGTTTTTGTTTTTTTGACAAATTTCCATGGTAGTTGGACCAGTTCACAATCCCACCAGCAATATACAAGACTTCCTCTTTGTTTATATCCTCACAACGTTTGTTGTTATTTTGTTTTCCTAATAACTGGCATTCTGACTGGGATGGGGTGGACTCGAAAGGTGGTTTTAATTTGCATTTCTCTGATGGCTAGTGAAGTTGAGCATTTACAGATGTCTATTGGCCATCTGTATTTTCTCTTTTGAGAGCTATCTGTCCTCCTTTTCATTAGCCTATTTGTTGACAGAGTTGTTTGATTTCTTGTTTTCATGTTTTCTGGAAATTAATCCTTGTCAGACATACAGCTAGCAAGAATTCCCTCCCATTCTGCAGGCTGTTCTTTCTCCTGACTGATTCTCTCCTCGGCTATGTGGAAGTTTTAACTCAGGAGGCTTCCTTCAACAATCTAGGGATTATTTTCTGAGCCACTGGAGTCCCAGTCAGAAAGCCTCTACCTATCCCATATCATGAAGGTTATTTTCCCCACCTTTTCATCTAACATTTTCAGAGTTCCGGACCTTATATTGGGGGCACTTTATCCATCTGGACTTGATTGTTGTGTAGGGCTATAGGGATCTAGTTTCAGTCTTCAACCTGTGGATAGCCCAGTTCCCCAGAACTGTATTTAAGAGGCCATGGTTTTTGCAGGCATCTTTGTCAAAACCACATGGCTCTGTTTACTCTCTCCTACTCGATCCCACTGACTGTTGAATTGCTGAGACCTTTCACCTCCTTGCTTGAGTTTCTTCCAAGTTGCTGTTTTTTCTTTTTGTTTGTTTGTTTGTTTTAGACAGTTGTGAGTGGGGTTGTTTCCCCAAGCTCTTTCTTTTCTTTCTCAGAGTATTTGCCATTGGTATATAAGAAGCCTCCTTCCTTCCTTTCTTCCTTCCTTCCTCCATTTCTCCCTCCCTCTCTCCCTCCCTCCCTTCCCTGCTTGCTTGCTTTCCTAAGACAGGCTCCCACCAAGACACTCTTGGCTGACCTGGAACTCACAGGGATCCTCTTCATTTCTAATTCTGGGATTAAAAATGTGTGCTACCAGAACAGGTGGAGCTACTGACCTTCATGTGTTGATTTTGTATTCTGACACTTAGAAGAAAATGTTTATTTATTTATTTTTATTAGAGTCTTAGGTGGTCTCTTATGTATAGAATCATATCATCTGCTAAAAGGGATATGTTGACTTCTCCCTTTCTTGTTTGTTCCCCTTCTGTTTTCTTTTCTTGTCTTATTGTTCTAGCTAAGTATCTTATTGAGTAAGAATTGAAAAATCAGGGGACTGGAGAGATGGCTCAGCAGTTAAAAGCACCTGTTGCTCTTTCCCAGCACCACATGGTAGCTCATAAGTGCCTGTGACTCCAGGGGACTCCAGCTCCTTCTTCCAGCTTCCTTGGGTGAACAGATCCACACAGAGACACAGACACAGAAAAGTTTTAAAACTTTAAAGAAGTAAATATTTAAAAAGAAAAAAAGTAAAGCTGGGCAAAGTGGTGTTAAACTCAGGTTGTCTGAGTTTATCCCTGGAAGCCCAACTGAGAGACAGAGTCCAGAGTCAATGCAAAAGCAAAGGAATTTATTAATCTGATGTGTTGGGGTCCGTCATACTCTGGGGGGATGGGAAAGACCCCGTCCTACAGAAACTCAGGGTTTAAATATCTACTACAAAAAGTAAAACTCAGTGACAATGGTTAGTTAAAGAGTGCTAGGCTAACCATAGGGGGTCTAAGGTGGTAAATTCTAAGTAGGGTGAGATAAGAGCAGTAATTTCCAGGAGCAGGATTGAGATGGGGGCTAGCGAGAATTTCTAACTTGCGCTCCTTAGTTCGCTACAGTTTTGTTTGCTGTTGTTATCGGCCTGCGGCTTGCTCAGCTGACAATGTTATTGTCATGGGAGCTGAGTCCAGGGCAACTGTAATTTTATATTTCCTCAGCTAAAAACTCCATTTCCTTAGCTAATAATGAAACACTATTTCCTTTAGCTGATGATGACACTGCTGTGTTCAGGCCATCTAGAATCTTACAGTAGCACACACCTTTAATCCCAGAACTTAGAAGGTACAGGCAGGCAGATCTCTGAGTTCAAGGCCAGCCCAGTTTACAAAACGACAGCCAAGGCTACACAAGAGAAACCCTGTCTCAACACACCCCCCCCACAAAAGTAGAGAAAGCATATATCCTTGTTTTATTGATGATTTTACTAAAATGCTCTGAATTTTTCATCATGATATTGGCTTTACATTTGCCACATATGGCTAAATGGCTGTCATATCTTGTTGAGATATGTTCCTCTGCTCCTAGTATATTCAGGACTTTTATCATAAAAAGGGATGTTGGATTTTGCCAAAAGCCTTTTTCAGTATTAAGATGATGATGTGATGTCTGTCCTTGAATCCATTTATTGATCACAGAGAATGTGCTAAATTGTCCTCGCATTGCTCCAGAGATAGTCTGTGTATATACAAACACATCTATAGTCTTAAGAAAAACAATACAGAAGTCACCATGTACATAATAGTGTCATTCCATACATAGTTTTTCTATAAGTTTTTAAAATTAGTATGTATCAATTGTGCAATGTAATAGGGTCCCAGTGACATTTTCAGATAGGGTTACAAGCGCTTTCATATCGTGCCTTTCTTTCAAACTTAAAAATACACATTAGAATATAATTTCTTTCAAACTTAAAAATACACATTAGAATATAAAACTACATGAGTACAAAGTCGCTTTTTTCTTTTCAGTGCCTGTTCACATCTTCCATGAGTAAAATTTGTGCAGCCAGTCTGCTACTAGGAATGGTTGAGTGGTTTATACTTTTTGGCACTACAAGCTAATGCTTAAAGGAGTTCCTTGAAGGCCTACCATATATGTGAGTGAATTCATCGGTTAAATTTTTCATAGAGGACTTATTTTGGTTCAAGAGTAAAAACGTCTTAGTTTTGACAGTGCCAAACTGCATTGCAGTGTTTGAGCCCATTAAAAATGTTTTAGAGGCTAGGCGTGGTGGCACACACCTTTGATCCCAGCACTCAGGAGACAGAGGCAGTCAGATCGCTGTGAGTTCCAGGCCAGTCAAGGCTGTTTTGTCTAACAAAACAAAACAAAACAAAACAAAACAAAAAAAAACAAACAACAATAACAACAACAACAAAAAAAATTTTAGATTCCATCACTTCATCACCTAGATCACCAGATTTTTGTAATTTTGAAGTTTTGATTTTTATTATTTAAATTATATCCAAATGCCACTTGTAATTTTAAACCCACATTTATGATTTTCATCACAATTTTCAACATGTTTTCAAGTTGCCTTATAAGAAGACCATATTTCAGTCCATCTTATTTCATGCCAATATTTTTCCTAACTTTTTTTTTTTTTTTTGGTCTTCTAGCCTTGTTTGTTTTATTTTATTTTTCTTCTTTGTCTTGCCAAAACTCTTTTAACATACTTTGGCTCATTGCTCTCTATTAGTTTAAGAGGGTTTTTAGTTGAGAAACCTCTCATTTCTTAGTACTGAAGTTGCAGTTACAGAAAACTAACACTTGATACTTCTGGTTAAGGGCAGCGGATTGAACAAGTAATACTGTGTACCACTTCTTCCTGGAACTCAACCAAAACTTAATATTTTGGTTAAGCACATCACTCTCATGCTATTAAAGCCATGGAAAAGAAAGAAAAGAAAGGGGAAAAGAGGGGCCACAGACCAAGACTTTTCCTCCTGCCTGTTACCATTGGCACTTCCTTCCTGTCCATGTGTAAACACTATGACTGGTTTCTTTAGGGTGTTTCCAGGATCTCTTTGCGCCTATTTAAACAAATTAGCACCTTGTAGGAGAAGCCTACAAAGACAAACAAAACATGCAAAGAAAAACAGCACATTGTATTTATGTATTATCTGTACGTTGCCTTTGTTTCATTTGGATTGATTTGTTTGTGTTGTTTGTCTTAGTTACTGTTATATTTTTTGAAGAGACACCATGACCAAGATGCCTCTTAAAAAACAGAAAGTATTTAACTGGAGGCTTGCTTACAATTTCAGGGGGGTCAGTTGATGGTCATAACTGTGGGAAGGAACAGGCATGGTGCTGGAGCAGTTTCTGAGAGCATTACATCCTGATCTCCAGGCAGCAGATAGAAAGAAAGAGAGACTGGGAACCTCAAAGCCCAGCCCCACTAACACACCTCCTCCAGCAAGGCCACGCCTCTTAATCCTTCCCAAACAGTTCCACCAACTGGAACTAAGCATTCAAATAGATCAGCCTGTGGGGGCCATTCTCACTCAAACTGACACACCCAGGCTTGTAATACACTTATGATTCTCCTGCCTCTGCCTTTGGAGTGCCAGGATTAGAGGCATTAGTTACTACTTCAGTGCGAGATCATTTTAAAAGCTGGACATTTGATGGGTGAGTGGTAACTGGGTCGAGAGACCTGAGCAGGCTGAGTTCTAGATCTGAGTCTGAGGTTACTACAGTAGCCACTCTACCTTTTATTAACCCCAGATGCTAGACAGTTTGTGGACTAAGTGCTGGGCGATATGGATGAAGTTATAGTTAAAGCAAGGTGAATTGAAAGTTACCTCAGGAAGCAATGAGACCCCAGAGCTGCATCCTCTAGCTGTTGCCTGGTGGTGGACGGTGCCTTCCATGCAGGCTCTGAGGACTAAAAGTTTTTCTTCCAGCAGAAGAGCAAAAATATAGAGAAACCAAATATGGCAACACCCTGAAGACACTGAAAAGAAACTACACAAAAATTACCTAGAGACTCTTAGCTACTTTTCTACTGTAACTTATAAAAGAAAGCATTTAATGTAGGACTAAGGGTTTCAGAGGGTGGGTCCATGATTACCGTGGCTTAGGCGCATGGCAGCAGGCAGGCACCCACTGTACTAAAGCAGTAACTGAGAACTCACATCTTGAAACACAACCATGAGACAGAGAAAGAGACACTGGGAATAGTGTGGGGGAGTCCTTTGAAGCCTCAAAATATGCTCCCAGTGAAATGCCCTCTCCAGCAAGGCCACACCCCTCGATTCTTACCAAACAGTTCCACCAACAGGGTCCAAGCGTCTGAGCCTATGGGACACATCCTCATTCGAACCACCACAGACTCTGACTGGAGACCCTGCCTTCTGCTTCTTCCCTACAACTACGTTATAGCACTGACACACACCGATGGCCATCCTGCATTTAGCAAAGCTTTCTTGGAGACTCTTGCAGAAAATAATGCCCTAAAGATAATTTGGAAACAGTGGCATCTTTGTCAAAGAAAACCAAGTTACTGATATCCTTAGAAAGACCTATAAATATACACAGAACAAAAACGCGAAGTTTGTTGTCGGGTTCCTTCTAATGAACTTTTATAGAACAACAACAACAAAAAAAAAAAACCTGCAAGATTTTAGAAATGAAAACATGATAGCAGAAACAAAGCACTCCCACGTGGGAAGTAGCAAGGCAAAAAGATTAGAGACGGGCAGTGGGGCAAAAGCGATGCATTCTGGAGAGGACCTCAGTAAATATCCGTCAAGGTGAAGCGAGACAAGGAAGCCAGTGTATGGGATGGACAAGGGCTGGAACCATCATCGGTGTTGGCTTCATTGAGAACTCTGTGAGGATCCTAGAAAATATGCCTCAGGCCTTGGAGGAGGAATCAGTAGGTAAAGCGCCTCTTGTGTAAGAATGCGGCTCTGAGTTCAGCGCACCAGAGCCCATGTAAAGCTGACTGTGGTTACAGTGCCTCAAGCCCCACACTGGAGGAGGGAGGAGGCAGACAGATCCTGGCCACCCAGTCAAGCTGTAACAAGAAGCCCCAGATTCAGGGAGAGTTCTCTGAAAGATAAGGTGGAGAGCAGTGGAGGGAGACACCTGACCTCAACCTCTGGTCTCCACAGATGCATGCAGGCTTAAATACATGGCTACTGCCATCAGCACAACTCCATCCCCTGCGAGACACACACACACATGCACATGTGCGCACGCGCGTGCGCGCACACACACACACACAAGCAAGCACACATACACAGTATATACTGTGCTTCGAACTTACCGCCTTTGGGGCCGAGGAAAGTATTTATTTTATCTGTTTGGCCATTAGATAAGGGCACTAATTATGCCACCTTCAGTGGCTAGGGAAAAAAAAAAAAAAAAAAAAAAAAAAAAAAAAGGACCAGACAAAAAGATGTGTGAGCTGGGAATTTAGAAAACACTGATATGGTAATTACCAAGTGAACCAGGACAGGGCCCACATGCCCTCAGGGCAGTGTCTACCCCCTCTGCTTTCTCTCTCAGGAACCCACTAGTGAGGAGGGTGTTCTCCCCCAAAACAATGGAGTAAATCAAGAAAGAAGAAGAAGTGGGAGGGAATCAGGGTGCTCAACACAGAGTGAAGGAAACCCCCAGGATGTGGTAAAGAGACATCCCAGTTTGATAGCTGGCCAGTGGGCCTGGTGATCAATGAGTCTGGAACTGGGGGTGGGCGTGGGAGGGTGAGGAGAGGGTGGGTGGGGGGGGGGCACCAGAAGGCTCTTGACCAAGAGCAACTCTTTCCAATCGATAGAATATCAAGTTGCTTAAACAGCTCGGGGAGAGTATGGGTTGTCAGTGACATGTACACATAATCGCAAGGCATACAAAGGTGAGACAGTTGATGCCAGAGAGAGCAAAAATATTTTTGAGGAGACAATATGTGATCAGAATGGATTCATCACTTAGGCGGGACTGGTACATCCCCCCCCCCCCCATAGTGATATAAATACTGAGCATTAGGCTAAAGTGATGTGGGCGTTTAAGGGCAGGAAACACGTGTCATGGATGATGGGCAAGGTGGGAATTCAATCCCCACCTTCTGCAGTAAAAGTCAATAGGAAAGATGGAGAAGCAGCTATTTCAAGGTATGGTAGTTACAGCAAGCAGAGTTAGGTAAAGCGGTGAGAGGTCACTTTTCTGGGGTTGAGAGACTCGGAGGGGGCACTTTGGGGTGACGGGTAAGTAATAAGGAAGAACTATTTTGTTTTTTAAAGTGTGGATATGCTAAACTGTGGTATAAATGACTGACCTATCTGTCTCTTCTTCATGAAAAAAAAGAAGGAGGTTGGATGGAAAATGTGCTCTGTTCCCAGCTAATGAGGAACGTGGGCGGGTGGATGAAACTCTCTTGTTCCATTGGTCCTGCAGCCTCACAAGCTGGTGCCTTTCTGTCTCCTATGAGGGCAAAAGGAAATGTATGAGCAACTGGGAAATTTGGACTGTTAGATCTTTAAAAGCCTATATATGGCTTTTCCTCTGGCTGTGACCCTGAGCCTACTGCTGTCTCAGAAGTGTCAGAGGAGACTACTTGGCTCAGTGGTATATGCCAACACTAGGGAGGCTGGGCTGGGCGGGAGCACTGGGAATTCTCCACCAGCATGGGAGGTAAAGAGAAAGGGGTCGGGGAGAGATAGCTGTCTTGCTAAATGACTGAAATCTGCTAAGCTCCCATCCTTGTCAACTCCCCTTGGCTGCCTCCCCCCACCCCATCTCTCTCCCTCCACTACGCCTGGTCCCCATCTTCTACATCTTGTCTTATTCTTTGCCTAACTCTTTCCCTCTCTTTAAAGAACAGGTGGCCCTGAGTCCCAGGCCCCGCCCCATCTGCCTGTTGCTCCAGCACCAGGCAATGTTCCCCCTGCTCACACTCTCTAGTGACAGTGGTGTTTCAGTTCCTGTAATGTGCTGAACTCTGCTGCCTCAGGACCTGTTCCCTTTACCTGGATCACTTCCCCTGCTGCCCCCACACCCCCCACCCCAGCACCATGCCTACTGAAGGCCTCCATCTACTTATCTCCCCAACACAACTCAACTTTCAGATCTCAACTTCATGTCACTTCCTCAACGTGGCTCTCACTAAGTGCCTTATTTCCCTCCCTGTCCCCAACTAGTCTGTTCTTTTCTTTCTATTTTTGAAAGTTTTTTTTTTCTTTATTTATATGGGTTAAAGTAATAAGATTTCATTGTATGGATTTGTTTTTCTTATGTAAATAGCTACCTTTGTCTTCAAATTATGTATTCCATGAGGACAGGACCCCTGTTGGTTATATTTACATTGTATAGGGAGCATCTAACAGCCCTTGAAACTGGAAGTAAAGGATATTTCTTGAATAATCAAAGTGCACAGCGCCTTTTTCATGCCTGGCACTTGATGCTGAGCATCCACTCACTGCCTTACACACAGGTGACTTCTGCAGGAGGAAATGGAGTCTTTCGGAGACTAAGCAACATGCCCAAGATCTCACGGAAAAACAAGTATGTCTACCAAACCTTGGTACCAAAACTGAGCACTCTTACCTACATGGCTGTCACTGGTGGAAGGCAGCCAGGAAGGCTTGCGCTAAGTGATTCCAAGTCTATGGCCCTCTGCAAACACCAAACCTGTGGGGCCGGTGAACAGATCGCTGAGGTGACTCTAGAATGCACCTCACAGACCATGTTCTGGGCTTGGACCCAGAGTGGAGCCCTCTTTTATAAGCTGTGGACCCCTTAGAAGAAGGGCTCTGGCTATTGGAAATAGGTTGCCAGGGACAGCCCTTTAAAGGTTATACCTGGCGCTGAGGAGTGCCTGCTGGACAAGCATGGGAGCCAGAGTTCGGCTCCCCAGCACCCACTAGATAGAACTGTGTCCAGTGGCTGAGTGGAGACAGGCAGGTGCCTGAAGCTCATTGGCCAGTCAGCCCACCTGAATTAAGGAGCTTCAGAGTCAGAGAGAAACTTCCATATCAAAAAGTAAGGTGGAGAGTGATCAAGGAAGACACCCAACGTCCCTTTCACACGCATGTGCACATGTGTATACATGTTTACACACATGAACATGTACACCACACAAACACACAGCTCTAGCTCCATCCCTGTTCTCTGGCTATAAGGAGCCTCTGCCTCTCACTCCTAGCACCACAGGCAGAGCTGTTTCCATTGCCATGCCTTTCTCACTGTGTAGATGAAAACTCTCTGGTACCATGAGGCATAGGAAACCTTTCCCCCACGGACTTGCTTTTAGTGGCTGTTTTGGCCACTGGATTCCAAAAGTAACTAACACAGTGGGTCCGAAGGAAGGAAGAACATGGTGACCACTCTGAGATTCTAACTTTGGCTACGTGTCATTAGACATCTGTCCCACTCCACATACTGTGCCCCACAGAAATCTAACCTCAAGGCACACTCTGGGCTTGGGATGCTGTGGGATGCTGTGCGGGTTCTTTCGCTACAGACACACCTCTCTGCTGACAGGGAAGGAGGCAGGGTTCCCATGGTGAATCTTTATGCTTTCTGATCAATTTTTCTGTGAACTTTAAACTTCTCTGAAAAATTAAATCTTTATTAAAAAAAAAAAACGCTCAGAGCTGGCATTTAAAATTTTATTTGCCTCTTTTTCTTGTCTTGTTTCTTTTTTTAGACAGGACCTGCCTTTTTTATATAGGCCTGGCTAGCCAAGAACTCACTATGTAGACTAGGCTGGCGACTCACCAGCCTCTGCCTCCCCGAGGGCTGAGATTAAAGGTATGTGCCACCATACTCAGCATATGACTCTTAGTTTTGAATTATAGTGCTTCTTGTTGATAAGTTCAACACACTCACCTTCCAAAGTGTGAGTGGTTACACTTATTTCCTTTACACTTTCCATGGCTTCTCTGTAGCTCCTGTTAGCAACCATTCTGTAAATGTTCCAAGCCTGCTAACAGCCTGTGGCTGAGGAACTGGGGTCATGGTGAAGACTAGGCTACCCCACAACTTCCCCTGTAACAGGTTTCTAAAGAACCCTTTCGTGTGAAGGAAGAAATGTGTGTGTGTGTGTGTGTGTGTGTGTGTGTGTGTGTGTGTGCACGTGTGTGTGGTCTTATGCTCTCTCCCTCAGCTCTAACAGCTTCCCTGTCCGCTGTGCCTGCCTCATTCTCCACCTCCCTGCCCCAGCCTGTGGGCCCCCTCCCATCGCACTGCTCCTTACTCAGGCCTTCTCTTCTTCTCTCATATGCATATTTTAGTTTGTTTGCCCAGCACAAATGCACACATCTTAGAAAATGTCCCAAATACCTTTGTAAGCAAAAAGCAGAAAGATGCATAGAGCTGCACTGTGTTCCCTCCTTGCCACACAATCCACGTGCAGAAGTCCACGTGGCTAGTGCCTCATAATGCTTCAGCACTGAGCAATTGTGATTATTAGTTATGAGGTCATAGTGAAGGAGGGTGGGCACCCTGTCCGTTATCGCTGTTGTCTTATAATGAGATTGCCCCGTGGAGACTCACACATATGCGTAGGGAGAAAGAACATGGTATGATGATGGAGACAGAGCGCAAGGTGACACAACAGAAACCAGGAACATCGAAGGTCCCGAGGAGGTCTGCAGCACCATGGTCTCAGCATGCTAGCCTCAGCCCTGAGTCCTGTTGTCTCACCCACTCAGCTGTGGTGCCTCATAGAGGAAGCTCTAGGGAACTAAAAGAAAGGTTATAACCCCAAATGTACAAAGTAAAGAGGGCTCACATTATAGAGTGGGGGGGGGGGAGAGAGAGACAGAGAGACAGAGAGAGACAGAGAAGAGAAGAGAAGAGAAGAGAAGAGAGAGAGAGATAGCTAAAGATACAGCTCAGTGCTTGCCCAGCATGTGCAAGGTCGTCTGTTTCGACCCCAGCAGAAAACAAAACAATCTCCCGAACTACCTCAGACACAAGCAAAAAATTAATAATGATCTATCTGTCTGTCTATCTGTCTGTCTCTCTGTCTATCTATCTATCTATCTATCTATCTATCTTTGTATTTATCTATCTATTTTTTAGGTCAGGTCTCATCCAGTGGCCCAGGCTAACCTGGAAACACATTATATAACCCTAGATGGCTTCAAACTTGGATTGACCATCCTGCCTCAACCTCCCAAGTGCTAGGATTCCAGGCAGGAGATGACATCCCTGGCTTAGCAGTTAGCCTTTTGGGGAAGTGAGTAACAAGCAGTTTTACCTTGTCCTTTGCTTAGCACATTTGGTTTCTCTTATGCTATCACATCTCTATGAGTGTGTTAGTGCATAAGCAACAGTCCTCAGTTCATCACCTGTCATTGAAGAACAGATGGTCCAGTTTCCAAGAGTCCCAGTTTCCTGGGAAGATTAAAAGTGCACAGTGTCTAGTTGATCAGCTGGTTTCCCTATGGGAGGCAGAGCAGTTCCAAAGAAGCACTGCAGGATGCAGTAGCCTGCATCTTCTTCTCCATCCTTTTGCTTTCCTGGGGCTGCAGGACAGGGCATGTGGGTGCTGCCCAGTGCTGGCCTGTGTGCTGAGGCCCATTGTGCAGACACAGTCCAGGAGGAGAACTGGTGTGGCATCTTGGCTTTGGAAACTCAACAAAGGAAAAGGAAGAGACTCTGGTTACAATTTTAACTAGAGGAAGGTTGGCTGAAGAAGGACACTGTAGCCCAACAGGGACATGGGATTGGGGTGGGACAACCGAGAGGGAAAGAAGAGCCAAGATAAAGTAGAAAACACAGCTGGGCATGCAAACAGTCCCCACCAGCAGGAAGGATGCTCTGCTTCCTCACTGCACTCTGGAAAGGCTCTGGGAACTGCAGGAAGCAACATAACTTCCTATCATTTCCCACAGCTCATGCACGGGCAGCTGTACATCAGGCAGTTGTGAGCCATAGAATATGGGTGCTTAGAACCTGGCTTGGGTCCTCTCCAAGAGCGGTATGCAGCCATCTCTCCAGCTCCTCCCCCCTTTTATAAAGCCACCAAGAGTCAGCAACGGGGGCTCCACCTACCTCATGTTACTCCTTCCCTAAAGCCACACCTCTGAACCCCACAGTTGGATTAAGTTTCTTCCTCCTTAGTGCATCACAGCAGAGTTTAATTTCCACACACGAAGGCTTGGGAGACACTGGGGCCAAACCCAAACCACAGCACCAAGAAGCATTTATACCATTAGGTAACCAACAGAACAGGGCACGAAAACTGCGTACAAATTATAATACTCATTGTGTGAAAGTAAATAAGTGGAAAAAAAAAAAAAGAACAAGGAAAATGAGATTGGAGGAAACAAAATTAATAATGGTCTGGTAAGGTAGAAGAAGCATTGTGGGGTTTTTTTTTTTTTTTATTTAAATACATTTGAGGGGTTTTGTTTGTTTTGGTTTTGGTTTTCCAGAGAGCATCTCACTGTGAAGCCCAGGCTGGCCTCAAACTCATAACCTCCTGCCTGAACCTCATGAAGTCACAGGTGGGAAGTTACAAGAGTGCACTGCCATCCGTGGCTATTTACCTTAAAATATTAATGTAATAAAGAAAACACTTTTGTAACTAAGGAAAAGACACATTACAATGAGGGAAGGGACAAAGTGAGTAATAAAATTCGCTAAAAGAAACGAACTGGGAAAGTCTGTTGTTGATAAAGTTATGTGGATGTAAACTCATACATAACTCATCCTGTGTGCGATATGATGCGGGAACCCTTAAGAAGGCACAAAACCACCCACCGCCCAGGCCGAGACTTACCAAAAGGATTAACAATAGGAGGAAGACCTCAGGCATGCTGGGCTGTCATGAGCTGGGCGGGGACCAGGCACTGTACCGGCAGAGGCCTACGATTGCCTGCATAGAGGTAGTAAGTTTGTCGGTTTCCAGCATCCTTCAAGTGTGGCTTGCTGCAACTGTGATTCTGTTTGTTTTGAGGAGTCCTGTTGGGAGGCCCACTGTTCACCTCTCACTGAATTCGCCGTGTTGCTTGGAGCCGTGGACATCTTTTTTGCTGTAGCAGCAATGGGATCAAAGCACGTGTCAGAAAGAGAAGTGAAAAACACCAGATGTGAGCAAAACCACAGGGGAGTTTTTCAGCCAGGCAGCACGCACCAGATGACCCAGCTTGGAATGTGGCCCGGGACTGGGATAGACGGGCCGGCCGGGCTAAGGATGAGCCGGGACACAGAGTCGTTATTGATCCCGATTTAAGCCAAATGTGGTTAACTTGGTCTGTGACCTTGCTCCAAGTCATTGACCTCTGCATGACTTTCACCATCTGTGAAACACATGGGCTGCTCATTTCCTCTCAGGAAAGCCTCGTGGCAGCCATGTTAGTGGCAAGAAGTAAGAGCAAGGCAGGCCCTGGAGCTCTAGTGACGAGCCATATCCAAGCACATGAATGCTACAACATAGACAGTGTATACAGGTTTGTATTTTATGAGAAAAGTGTGTGTGTGCAAATACGGGATTAAAGGCTGCACCACATTAGTTCAAAAGTAAATAATCCTACTATTGACAACCGTGGGGTGTAACTGGCCCTCCCCCCCTTTTTGCCCAAGGCTCTTCAGAAATCCTAGGGTCAGACTAAACCCCTTGCCTGGCACATACTTAGGGAAGTAAACGTTAGAACAGACTAGTGCTGGCTCCACATTCTCACTCTTTGCCACTTAGATGCTGTGTGGCCTTGCAGAAATGGTGGGTGTGAGTGTCAGGTTCCTAGTCCACTGAATGAGGCGAATGCTAACATACACCTCATGGGCTTGTGAAGACCGAATAAAACAATAAATCTAAAGCACTGAGGTGAGACCTGAGTGTTTGTCTGCCATTATTACCCCCCCAAACAACATCAACAACAACAACAACAACAACAAAAACAAAACAACTCTGCTTTAAAACACTTGGCGGGGGCTGGAGGGAGCTGGAGAGATGGCTCAGTGGCTAAGAGCACCAGCAGCTCTTCCAAAGGACAGGGGTTCAATTCTCAGCACTCACATGGCAGCTCACAACTGTCTGTCACTGCAGTTGCAGGGGAGCTGACACCTTCACATGGACATGCATGCAGGCAAAACATCAGTGCACACAAAAATAAATAAATAAATCATTAAAAAACTTTCTGGGTTTTTGTTTTTGTTTTTTTGTTTTGTTTTGTTTTTTGGGGTTTTTTTTTGTTTTTTTGGGAATCCCACAGAATTGAACCCCAGGCTTCACATGTGCTCCCTGAGCACCATACAGCTGACCTACTGTGTGGGACCTGTTTTGGCTTTTTACTTGAGACAAGTCTCACTAATTTGTTAAAGCTATCCCTGAATTCTTTCTGTAGCCTAAGAAAGCCTTGAAATTGCCATCCTCCTGCCTCAGCCTTTTGAGTAGCTGGGATTACAGGTCTTCACCATCTGCCTCGGTAATCTCTGTACTTTCAAATTTTGTTTCAACTTTCTCCTGCAAATGTTTCCCACGTTCTTGCTTTATTTAAGAATATTTCCCAGATCAGACATGCTCAGGGAGTTATGGTCTTACTGTTATGCCATGTGTCGTAGGCATCACTGGGAGACCTGCTCTTTTCTGAAGGGAAACAAAAAAGCAGTGGATTTGGGGGAAAAGGGAGCTGGGGGCTGTGGGGGCTGCTCTTGGGATATATTAGATGAGAGAAGAATAAAGAAAAAAGAGGAATATTTCCTTTCTTACTCATGTGCAGAACACTAGTCCCTCTAGACTTTAAACTCGCCTTACTCACTAGACAACAAAGCCATTTTTCATTTTTTCCTATCCACACCTCCTCTGAGTCAAGTTGACCCCACAGCCAGCAGTCTCTGCAGCATCCTTGAGTCCTCCACTTTCTCTCGTGGGCCTCTTATGTATCAGGATGCCCTAGTCACCAGTAATGGGTAAGAAGTCTGGTTTTCTTCTCTCTACCAGGGATAGCTAACAGCTGAGGCCTCACAGAGACACATGAGGAATCAGGAAGAGGAATTCTGATCCAAAGATGAATTACCGCCTCCTCCCCCGCCATCTCCACCCTCCACCCCACCAAGGCGGCCGAAGGCTATGGCACCAGGTCCAGGAGCAAAACTGCTGGGATTCATCTTAGGTCTCCCACCTAGAAAATGACTCTACGCAAGAACACAAGAGAGGAACTACCATCGTGGATCCATGAGAAAATGTTATCTGGGATTCTGGCCTGTTGGGCATCACTGTTCCTAACCATCTAACTGGAAGTTGACTCTAAACAGCAGACGAAGTGTGCGACATCGCGGAGTTAGCCTGCCCTAGCTGCCTTGAGAGGCTCGGGTCATCGGTTTGTCAGGTTAGGGTCTGTGGCTCCTGGGACACTGCGAGCCTTTTGGTTCCCCAGAAGCTGAGGCACTCCCTCGGGCAGTGGAGCACGGAGGCTGCCTGCACTTCTCTGTGGTCCACAGAAGTTGGCGAAGCATATAGAAGCTGGGCTGGACAATTAGTCTTTTTTGTTTTTTGTTTTTTTTTTACTTTTCCTTTTAGTTGTTTAGAGACAGGGTTTCTCTGTGTAGCCTTGGCTGTCCTGGACTCACTTTGTAGACCAGGCTGTCCTCGAACTCACAGTGATCCACCTGCCTCCGCATCCGGAGTGCTGGGATTAAAGGCGTGTGCTACCATGCCTACCTCTGGACAATTAGTCTTAGACATTAATCTTATGTACCCTGTATAGCTTGCAAATGTCACTGTATCCTGGAAACTGTAATTCTATTCTTCCTGGCAACTGCCATTATATTCTGTTTCTGGTTGTAATACATTTGTCTCAGCCTTAGATGTGCTGAGACCCCTCCGACCTGGGCCTGGTTTTCACTCGCCAGCTCACGTTGGCCACTTCAGGAGAGCCTGGTTTGGTTAAATGAGTGCCTTCCAAGAGCACTCTTTAAGAATATACTTATTGGGGCTGGAGAGATGGCTCAACAGTTAAGAGCACAGTCTGCTCTTCCAGAGGTCCTGAGTTCAATTCTCAGCAACCACATGGTGGCTCACAACCACCTATAACATGATCTGATGCCCTCTTCTGGTACCTGCAGATAGAACATTCATATAAATAAAATAAATCTTAAAAAAAAAGAATATACTTATTACTTCTAAGTATTTGCATATGTGTAGAAGTATACACACCTGAGAGTGTAGGTCCTCTTGGGGTTCGGAAGAGGGCACCAGATCCCACTGTAGCTGGAGTTGCAGGCTGTCATGAGCTCCCCTAGTGGGTGCTGGGAACTGAACTTGGGACTTCTGTACACACTCTCAGTGAACCATCTCCTCAGCCCCTGAAGAGCAGTCTAGGCATCATCTACCACCGCCATGTTTGATTGCTATTTCAAAGGCAAGGGAGAATCAGGGGGGAAAGGCCAAGCTCCATAGCTAAGTGAGCAGCTTGTACACCCAGGGTCTGTGTTTCTTCTTCTGTGCTCTGAGTCTGTGGGGGTTAGAATCTCTAAAATATATCTATCTTAGTCACTGTTCCACCGCTGTGAAGAGACGCCATGACCAAGGCAACTCATACAAGAAAGCATTTAATTCAGGGCTTGCTTAGAGTTCCAGAGGCTTAGTCCATTATCATGGGGCGGTGGGGGTGGGGAGTGGGGCAAGAGGCTGGAGCAGTAGCTGAGAGCTACATCCTGATATGTAGGCAGAGAGAGGGCGGGTGGAGGTGGGGGCTAGGCTTGGCATGGGCTTCTGAAACCTCAAAGCATACCCTTAGTGACACACTTCCCCCAACAAGGCCACATGTACTCCAAGGCCACACCTCCTAATCCGTCTAATGCTTTTTAAATAGTGTCACTCCCTGATGACTAAGCATTCAAGTCAATGAGCCTATGGCAGCCATTTTTCTTTGTTTATTCTGTTTTCTTTTTGTTGTTGTTGTTTTGGGTTTTTTGTTGGTTTGTTTGTTTTTTGAGACAAGGTTTCTCTTTGTAGTTTTGACTATCCTAGAACTCACCCTGTAGACCAGGCTGGCTTTGAACTCACAAAGATCTCTCTGCCTCTGCCTCACAAGTACTAGGATTAAAGGCATGAGCCACCATTGATATGCTTGGCAGCCATTTTTATTCAAACCACCACAATATCTATGTGTACGACCCTTGGCCTATCAGTTATCACTGTTAAATAACTGAAAATTAATTCAATCTTAAGCTCCTGGGCCAAGACACAAGAAGTACATCTTGGAATGTGTTTCCTTTTACTTAGAAAAACATTTCAGATGGAGGTAAGTATTTTATTTCAATCTATGGTGAGAAAATTAATTAGTGAGTCAGGCTGTAGTTAATCTTCTCTGGGCATCTGCATACACACTGAGCCTGATGCATGGCAGAATGAGTGCATGACTAGTTCACACTTACAACTTGAAGTTAGGTGGTCCTCGATTCTAATTCCATCTCAAATTCTTCTTCAGCGCTGTTGAGGTCTGGGCAAACATAGCTGACGTGGTCATCTATCATCCCGTTTGTACAATACAGATAAGTGTTCCTATCTAGCAGGGTTCTTGTGTATTAAACAAAATGATATGATTGAGAGCACTTAGCAGAATAGGCACTCCATAAATCTGCTATTCCTCTTTTCACTTAGAGATAAGGTCTGAGCCTGCAGGCCTGAGGACTCCATGGTTAACAGCTGTCTCTTCCTGGTCCCCCTGTTCCTATTTTATCTGCATTGCCACTGTTTCCAGAATAAGAGCTTCAGAAAAGAGTTGAAAATGTATTTATCACTAGTTCCCTAACGCTGGAGGGGGTGAAACAAGAAAACGTGGAGACAGCTGATATGGCAGAGGCATGAAAAGCACAGACCGCTCCTGGGTTTGCGTAACTTCCCAGAGTTTACACAGCCTGAGCACACACCCAAGGTGGCAGGGAAGTGACAGGGTCAAGCAGTGCCAATGTGGGATTATGATCCTACCACATCAACCCACAAAGTAAATAGCCCTCCTGTCCGCAACTGAAGTGGGTGTGAGGAAGCAGGCCTCCCTCCTCCCTCGGTTTGGGTCTCCTGGGGGTCATCCCATATCTAATTTTCCAGAAGCTTCGACATAAATCTTTTCATTGGCGCTCTGAACTTACAAAACGTGCAAATATGGCAAGAGGAATTAAAGAGGGCCTACGAGAGAAAACCACTTGAGGCTGAATGTTACTCCAGGCTCTCTGTGGGCATGCGAGTCTGACCCAGACTGATGCCTAGCTGCTCCTCAGCACTGCCAGGAACTAGCTGGGGCCCTAGAGAGTTACCTTCTCTGAAGATGTGTTTTGTCACCTATGGAATAGCATCAAAGGGCAGCTTAGTAAACACTGAGTGCAAGGCGCATCAAGCCGCAGGAGACACGCACTTAGCCCTCTTGTTTACAGATGGAGACATAGAGGTCTGTGACTCACACAGCTTCAGTCGGCTGTTGAATGACACCCGACTGTTCTGAGTCCAGACTGCAGTTTAACCCCTAGGCCAAACTACCTAAAATGTGAGGGAAAAGCAGTCACTGAAGTTCAGAGCCCTTTGAAAGATTTCAGGCAGATGTTTGTTCCAGTCACTCAGAGGGGAGGAGTGTCATCCTGAGGAATGCTCGTGCGGAGCTCTGCCTGTTCAGCTTAGCCATTGCGTCCCTGTCATCGATGAGCATGAAACCACAGTCGCCTTTCATCTCCTCGGCTCTCGCCATCAGCTCTCCCACACGTGTCACTTCTTGCCAAGAGGAATGTGAAGTGTAAGAAGCCACGCTCACACGCCGGCCAACATCTGCACACATCATCACATGTGTACTTGCATGCTTATGCTAGTGTGGTATACCAATATGTATTTTTAGAAGTTGACAGTTTAAGAGCATATCATTATTGTATCATGTGTAAATAGCACCCCAGAATTAGAGTTTCGAATAAAAAATGCTGTGATAAAATGACAGAAACGGGAGATGCATTTACTAGGGAGAATAACAAGAGCCTTTAGAGCAATGGCTCTCAACCTTCCAAGTGCTGTCACCCTTTACTACAGGCCTTCATGCATGGTGACCCCAACCACACAATTATTTTCACTGCTACTTCATATTAACTGTAATTTTGATACTGCTGTGAATCATAATATAAATATTTGTGGTTTTCTTTTTCTTTTTTTGTTCTTTTGTGACAGGGTTTCTCTGTGTAGCCCTGGCTGTCCTGGACTTTCTTTGTAGACCAGGCTGGCCTCGAACTCACAGTGATTGGCCTGCCTCTGTCTCCCGAGTGCTAGAATTAAAGGTGTGTGCCACCATGCCCAGCCAATATTTGTGTTTTTCAATCATCTTAGGTGACCCCCTGAGAGGGTGGCTCAAGCCCCAAAGAAGTCATGACCCACAAGTTGAGAACCACTGCTTTAGAGCCTTGTGAGTTCAGCTCCAACGCTGACCACGTTGTAAGCATAAGCAGGCCCTCCCCTGAGCGGACTATGAGTTAGACCTCAGTGTTTCCTCATCCGCTGATTCTAAACCTTCACTCCAGGCAGTGGTGCTCATCAGCCCGTCATCTTTGTAAGCTTGGGTCACATTTATGGAGGCTTCAGTTTCATGTTTTGGTCCGGCAGGCCATTCACTCAGTTTGTGGATGACAAGGTGTTTCATTCTTGCTGTTTCTCTGTGTTCATTCATTCAGGAGACGAGCAAATGATATTGAGATTCCTTTAACCACGGGTACACCACAACCACTGGGACGCTGAGCAATGAGCTCATTAGTTAAAGATACTCACTGAAATGGGGCTGGAGAGATGGCTCAGCGGCTAAGAGCACACTGGCTGTTCTTCCAGAGGTCATGAGTTCAGTTCCCAGCAACCACATGGTGGCTCACAACCATCTATAATGTGATCTGATAACCTCCTCTGGCGTGCAGATTACATGCAGGCAGAGCTCTGTATACATAATAATATATAATAAATCTTAAAAAAAAAAAGATACTCACTGAAAATTGTGATGATATTGTTTAGGTATTTCCTCTACTCATCCACGGTGAGTGTGACTCTTAGACTTTCTAAGAAACCTTTGACGAGAATCAGAGGAAAGATGACCTTCCTCATGAGGTGTATGAGAATTAGTTGTAATAAACAACGGAGAACACTTACGGGCTTTCCAGTAAACATTCATCACGCGTTACTATTAGCGTAATTATTAATCGCATTACTTCTAGAGAACCGCAGACCTAAGAGCCGAGTTCTTCGCTGATGGCTGCACGGGGCAGTGGGACTTAGCTGAGCACCTCTGTTTTTCACACTTCAGACCCATTTTAGGAAACCGTCCCTTGAGACTGAAATCACAGAAGGACAAAGGAAGAGCCTCAAAGGAAGAATCTATGTGACAGGTTTTATGGTGGGTGAGTAGGCAGAAGTATCTGGCCACAGCAGAGCTCAGGGGAGAGGGCGAGGCCCAGGTCTGTACCACAAGCTGCTTCCTCAAATGCTCTGCCTTCCCTCGGTGCCTTCACAGGGTGTACATCTCTTCCCCTGTGCCTTCCATTCTCCAGTCTCCACCTGCTGCTTTCAAACCCAGCAGTTCTCCTTCTGGGTGCAGCTCCACCTGCACCCACTGACAAGCACTGTGGCACCCCCCTCAGAGACTGTTCACCCCAGTTCTAGCCTGTCCTCCCAGCTAGAGCACAAGTGCTCCGGAGTCACCCAGCCGACCATGCTTGCTGACTGCTGCATCCCCTGCTCCTTTTAAGGCACGCAGTGAGCGCATCTGTTGCATGCAGAGCCTGCTCTGGCTGACTCTAAAAATGGAGAGGAGCTGGGTGTGGTGGTGGTGCATACCTGTAATCCCAGCACTCGGGAGACAGAGGCAGGCTGATCTCTGTGAGTTCCAGACCAGCCTGGTCTATGGAGCAAGTCCAGGACAGCCAAGGCTACAACAGAAAAAGCCTGTTTCAAAAAACCAAAACCAAACCCAACCAACCACCACCACCACCAACACCACCAAAAAGTAAAAAATAAAATAAAACGGAGAGGAAGATGTTTAAAGAAAAGGTGGGAAATCACCTAAACACATGGGGAAACGCACTACCATTTTGTTTGAGAACACTTGAAGCCGAGCTGTAGGAGAAAGCTGGCGCTACGGAGATACAGAGGTAGCAGCCTCTCCAGCAGTCTGGAGAAGCCCTGTGCAGGCAGCACGTACTGATCACAGGTGCATCCTGACAGCCCTTTGCTATGACAGACCTTCTTTGGTGGCTGAGCCTTTAGCCATTTCCCCCAAGAGTGGTTTTGTTGCTGTCCTGATCAAGGAAGAGACGTGGAGGCCCTGCTCTTTCCAGGGACTGGGCAGCATGACAGGGGAGAGAGTGCGGCCTTAAGGAGCCTGAGGAGGGGAGGAAGGGTTCCACCAGGATGACCTGTTTCTGCCTCCGCCCCCTTCTGTCAGGAAGTGTCCACCACTGAAGGAGTTAGCATCATTTTTTTTGGACTCTGAACTCACCCCATCCCTCCACCCCCAGAGTCAGGCTCTCTTCCATCTGCAGAGCTACACAGCATGGCCTGGACCATCTGCTGTGTGCTTCCTCCTGGATAGGGCAGTGCTGAGGGAGGACAAGATGCCCTCGCCGGAGCCACGTTGTTTATGTTCCCACTCCCTCACCCTGGGAAGCCCCGGGTTCCCACACTCACTGAGGCAGGAAGGTCACCACGGACGCCTCATCTGTCTAGGCTGCTGACTAGCTCCAGATAAGCAGCAGCTGCTGTCTTCAAGTCAGGGTCTCCTCCCAGAGCATCCACCCTGAACCCAGGCAGCACGCCCACCCTCATGGTCGAGAGCCTCCTTTGTGCCCCAAGCTTCAGCTGACCAGGGCCATGGAATGGCTGTGTGGGGACTGTATGCACACTCACTTCTGTAGGAAAAGCAAGACATGACCCAGGAAGCAAGAGGTCTCGCCGGGCCTTCTAAAAGCTTCTAACGAAGGAGCGGACACCTTCCTCACCTGGCCTCTGCTAAACGCTTTGCATTTCTCCGGCTCTCCCTTGCATACACTTTCTCACATGACTGTGTGACCATCCTCTGTGAAGATCGGCAGGTGGCTGTGTGTGTGTGTGTGTGTCCATTTTGCAGATGACTAAAACAGCCTCAGGATGTTGGAGAGACTTGCCCAGATTTGCACAGCTAGTCAGGGGTAAAGGTCGTGTTTTTGCCTCTGTTCACCTGGGGCTTTCCACTATCCCATGGAAGCACATGAGCCAAGTGGATACAGGCCTCCATTTTAATCTCTGAAAGAGAGCTGTTCTCCTAGGCTTAACCTGTCTTCCACCCACCCCCACCTGGGGTGCAGTGGGAAACACTCCAGGCTTTGGGATTTGACTTCCAAATGACTTAGCAGTTGTATTATTTGGCTCTTGGTTTCTCAAAATATTTGCTTCCAATGCATATGGACCGGAGAGCACAGTTGCCTAACTTGCAGGGAGGTGTAAGGAGTAGGGATGCCAACAAACATCTATTGTTTTTCTACTCCGGGATCAGAGCACCTTGCATGTATCAACTCAGTGAACTCTCACAACTCTGTGTTATTTCACATAAGCTGCCATTGTGCGGAAAACAATGACAGCCAAGTGAAGAAATTCCTCTCAAGGTACACAGCAAACAAGTGTCAGTCAGAGCCCAGCTCCTGCTGTCTGGTACCAGAGTGCAGTGGTCAGCCTCCATGCGAGACGGACTCTGAAAATGACCCACAGATGTTATGGAGAATTGGAACAGGCTTGGTTCGATTCACAAGTAAAGTAACAAATGAGTTAGCAACTCAAAGGGCCTTCTCACAATCCCCTCCAGCTTGTTCTGCCGTTGTTGCTGATTTCCTACCACAATTCACCCTGGTAACTTTACCAATGACTGGAGATGTTTAACGGAAAAACTGACCTCTCCGATCGTAACATAGCTGCCACTCAACACGTCCCAGGGCCCAGGACAGTCCCTCACAAAATATCAGCATGATGGGATACAGAAACTGACCTAATGTTGAGTATTTAAGATTGAATCAAAATGCTTACACGGTGCGGTATAGAACATGATGTAATATTGTGTATTAAAATTTTAATCGAACGTACGTTAGGCTTGAAATGTGCTATCCAAATTTGTCGCATAGAATGAAAAATAGCACCCTGCTTAAAATCTATTGATAAATTAACACTGTTCAAGCTATGTTGTTATTATGGCCACTGCTGGTGCCAAGCAGAAGAAATGTGGTCAGATGGAGTTGAGACTTGTGGTAGAATTAGAAAATTGAAGCTATTTTCTCTGTCAAGCTATGTTACCAACTCCCAAACTGCTGACATGTCTTCCGATATGGTGAAGTAGGTCACACATAAACTCATGGCAATGCCATTTCCTCTCGGCAGGCAACACTGCGGTTCCCCATGCCTTTCAGTTCAGGCGGTTCTTGTGTTGTTTTCTGCTTGTGTACACACCAAACCCATGTCAGGAGTGTTATCCTCTTGGCTTTCTCCAGAAACATGTATTTCTAAAACAGTACAATTTTACTCTACAAAACAGAGCTTTCGTGGTGCCTCCTGCATGCGTGACGCACCAGTGTTGTTCAGCAGAACACAGATCTCTCCTCCTTTGTAGGGGTACACTGTGGCTCGCTGATTTCAAATGACATCATCCATAAGCTCAGACTCGATCAGTGATGCTGTCGGAGTTGGATCCCTTCACCGCAGGGCGTGATGTAGTAACAATCCCCACATACACCCAGCAAACGTATGCACCTTCTGTTTGTGTTTTGCACATCATGGAGTTGTTGCTGTCCTGTTTAGGTCACGATGCTATTACAGCAAGTGAACCAGTGATGATGGGCCAGCATCAATAGCTCTCAAAGGTTCTTCTCAGAACTGGGATGCACCGCATGTGCTTATGTTCTGTCAGCCGATGCAAACCGGTGGACGTGGTGGCTATCAATTTCTTCTATGAGCCCCACATGCGGAGGCAGCAAAAGTTCTAAACAATGATAGAAGCTGCCATGGGGGTGTGCCTTTGCCACTAAATGGCATGAACCGCCCCAGATTTGGCTTTGCATGAATACACAGGTGTTCAGAAGGCTTTCATCAAGGTGTGGGGCAAGACTGTAAAATGGAAAAGATAAAGAGGTGGAAAAAATTAAAATCTAATGATGGTTCACAATGAGGAACACAGTGAGTGGCATTGTCAACGCAAAGACGGGAGCTACAGATCATGTCCCAGATTCCCCAGGGGGTGCTGATGACCGATGACGTCAACAACCAAGCTTAGGAATAGAAAAGAAAGGGAGGTTTGGGGAAGAAGGGATATGCCCATTTTTTTAAGCAACCTGTTGCCGGCTCATACTCTTTGAACTTGGCCTTGATTTTGACCTGGTTGAGCAAGTCTTTGCTTCTCAGTCTCCGGGCCTTGTTTTTGGGGCTCTGTACCTGTGCGTACTTGCCTTTGAAACATCCTTGTAGAAGAAGACAAGGGGCAACTGTATAGAGAAATAAGTCTCTAGAGAGGTCACTGAGGTGCATCAACCAAATACATTTCAATAGTAACAGCAGCTTCTTGGGGTGTGTTATTGAGTACTTAGTATGTGTTGGATACTGTGCAAAATGATTGTTATGTTTTCCCATTTAATTCTCACAGCGGCCCTATCTGCTAGTTGGTACTATTTAGCCTGACTCAGTAACTGAGGAAATGAATCCCTGAGAAAATTTAAAAATACAAAATAAAAATTGGCCTAAGTCTCAACAATTAAGATGTTGTATAAGCAATCCGTATTAGTTACTTTGCTCTTGCTGCCATAAACTAACAACTGCCAAAAGCGATTTTTGGAAGAGCTCTCTCTAATGATCATGGTACCATAGGGAGAGTCCATAATGGCAGGAAGCCATCATGGCAGCAGGCAGCCAGGGCAGGAAGCTGAGAGATCACATCAGGACTCAGAGGAAGTGAGACAAGGCTATACATTCTCAAAGCCAGGATCCAGTGACACAATCCCTCCAGCGAGCCTGCGCCATCTCCCCAAACAGCACCACCACCTGTGAGACTAAGTGTTCCAATGCTGGAGTTTATGGGAGACATTTCTCAAAACCACCACAGGATCCAAGTGTTTTGTTTCCACGAGCCACATTTTTAACAATCTCATGGTTGAGACTAAGGTAACAAATGAAAACACCCAAGCAACACTGGCAGAAAGAAGTGGAGAACGGAGTCAAAGGCACGATCCTAAAGAACGCGAGCATTTAAAGACTAGGAAGAAGAGATGGAATAAAACAGAAGCGGTAAGAAGACACTAGTGATATGAATCTCACGAGTCAAGCGTGGAGACAGACAACACAGAGTGCCTGGGAGAGCAGAGCACTTCCAAAGCAAAGCGTCCAGTGGGGTCAGGTCCAGCCCTCACCACCATCTCTACCTGGTGTACATCTGTACCCCACCTGTACCCACCACCATTCATATACCCAACCTGAGCTCTATAAAGAAATGGACTTCTTTGGAAATGCCAGCCCTTTGCTTGTCGAAACCTTTTGAACTCTGCCTTGATTTTGACATACTTGATTGGGTATTTGCTCTTCAGTCCTGATGACCTGCTTTTGGGCTCTTGACCTGTGTGTATCTGTGTGTAGTCCTGCACTCTTCTCCCAGTTTAGAAAGCACAGTCATGCACCCTGCCCTAATTCAGGTAAGTCAGTGCCCGCTTCTGTCTTGAGGAAGTAAGTTGTGGCACATGTCTTAGTGCACACAGTTCTATCTACAGCTGATTCTCTGAAACCCGGAAAAGAGGGATTATGGTCTCAGGTAGTGGCTGCTGTCTTTATTCTGTAGAGGATGCAAATTACTGGCAAAGGATTTTCTGGCTTTGCCATCCCAAGATGCTGGCCACACCCTGTCAAACTTCACAGTACCTATTGTGAGGGTTAGTACTCAGTGGACTTCCAAGGTTTATATATAGGGCAAGAGGACGCCTTTGTAATCTATACTTCTCCTTCCAACCGAGAGAGTGGGATGCTAGACAGTGGCCCACCCTTAGCCTGGAAGACAAGATTTGAGCAGCACCGGACCTTTCTCACAGCCAAGTGGCAGGAGCTGTTGAAGTTGTAAAGCAGCCAACTGAACGTTAGGGACGGTATCCTGGGCTGGAAGAAGGCTCATCCGGTAAAGTGCTGCCGAAGAAGAAGGGCCCAGGCTGAAGCCCCAGCAGCCACACACAAGGCTGGGCGTGGTGGCACACACAGTTCCAGGGCTTGGAGGCTAAGACACGTGGTTCTGTGGGGCCACTCTGGCATTCCCTGAGCCTAATCAGCAAGCCACATTTAAAATGCCTTCTTTTAAAAATGAGGTGGAGAGTCCTCAAGGAAGATACACATGTTCACACACACACACACACACACACACACACACACACACACACACACACACACACACACGACAGGGCGGGATCCCTGTAAACAAAGGGCACCAGCATCTTCTACCTTTTCTGCGAGTTCAGCTGGGCCTTGCACCCATCCATCAGTCTCCTCTAGCCACACCAGCAGTGAGAAGACTTAGAGAATAAAAGCACAAGACACCAGTTAAGTTTAAAACCAGATAACAAACACTTTGTTAGTTTAAGCATGTTCCACGCCACATGTGGGGCATGCTTGATAAGGCACCGTTAATTATTTATGACACTAAAGCCATAGTTTGCTGGCTATCCTGCATTTCACCTGGAAATCCTTTGTCTCCACAACACCCATAACTTTAGCCTTGGTAGGAATCGACAGGCCTTGTGATTTATGGATCTTCCGCTTTTCCCAAGAGAGCACGGGAGAACCACCTCTCATGCGCCTCCCACCTCTAGATGCCTCCGTAAAGAATGACTGCATTGTTTCCTTCCCTCCAGAGCTGCTTTTCTAGGTGACAACTTTGCGTCTGCTAGATCTACCCTGTCTGCAGCCCTCCTGCTGCTAGTCTGCCTCGGTGGATGGGTGGGGTGAGTGGGGTGGAGTTGTCCAAGAAATCTGATCTGAGTGCCCATAACTTCGGTCAACTTCAGTTGGAAAACAAAGAATGAATGATGGCTTAGAAGTGTCAGTTTGCAGAAGCCCTGATGATGCCTGGCCCCTGGCACAGAATCACATGACCAGTATCCCACAGGGCTCTCTAGGGACTGGCTTTAGCCCTTCCTCAGCAATGGCCTAATATTCCATTGGATGCCTCCACACATGCCCAGTCTAACTCGGCTTTACTCTACTGTACTGTTGGCCTGTCTGAGGTACCCACAGCATCAGCACCACTTACACAGTTTCTAAAAAAATGTGTTTTTAGTGTTTTAAAGCTCATTTTACCCACGTAGCTCTGGTCAGAATGGATAGTCTAAAAGATGCTTAACAGTGCGTGCATGTATGTGCGCGCATGTGTGTGTGTGAGTCTGTCCTCATAATGACTTCCTAAAACAGAGAAGGAAACTGGCCTTGATGTGCTGAGGTCGACACTACGTTTGTGCAACTCGAGACTCCCCTTACCTCTGCTCCAGTAGAAGGGCTGCAAATCCGGCACTGCTCTCAGAATGCAGCTGGCTGGATTAACTAATTCACACTTAATCCCAGCACTTGGGAGGCAAAGGCAAGTGGATCACTGAGAGTTCGAGGCTAGCCTGGTCTACAAAATGAGCTCAGGACAGCCAAGGCTACACAGAGAAACCTTGTTTTGAAAAACAAAACAACAACAAAACCCACTTATGCTAATGTAAGAGGCATACAGTGCTGGGTGCTGTCGTTGCTGTGTTACGGGCGGGGGAGTAGCCGAGAAGCAGAACTGTATGTCAGCGCCTTTGCATTAAGGTAACACAGACTTTCAAACTGCAGGAAATGGAAACGGAGAGCTGCATCTGGGCACTGCCACCCAGTCCTGCTCAGCAGTGTGCCAGCTCCATACCACCAAGCCCAGGTGAGTTTGTTCACACTACTGAGGCGAATGGTGCTGCCCAGTGTGGACAGGGCAGCCCTAACCCAGAAAAAGCCCCCTAGAGCCCTGCACTACTCATACCTGGAAGTAGAGAACAGGGCATGACAACACACACCTTGAATCTCAGCACTTGAGAGGCGGGGGCAGCCATTGGGAAATCCGTGTGTTCCAGGCCAACATAGTGAAATCCTCTCTCAAAACAAACAAACAAATAAGAAAACAGAGAAGGGTGTTTTCTGTCCGGATGTTATTATCAAACCCTTGTTGCAGCCCTGGTATGGACAGTCCTCTAAAGGCCGCCTGTAAAGGGCTGTCTAGTTATCAGCTACAGAGGCGGTGCAGCCTTTGGGGTCCTGAGGCCTAATGGAAGGGACGACAGTGGTTACTGTGGCTTGTGACTGAAAGAGTCACTGGGACTCTGGTTTCTCTTTTCTCTCCTCTTGGTGTCTTGGCTGCCAGAGGGGAGCAGCTTTCTTCTTCTGCCAGGGGCTTCTACCAAGAAGAACTCTCTCCTCACAGGGCTAACCAACAGCAGTGACATCAGGTAACCAAAGACTGAAGTCATGAGACAAAAGGACCCTTTTCCTCTTTTAAGTTGATTTGCCTCAGACACTTTGTTACAGTCACAGAAGGCAAACCCAGCCCTGGGGGCTCTAGCTGCTGATGTGAAATTCAGCCTGCCTAGCCTGGAAGCTCAGGCCTTGCCCTGCAAGATGTCAGCTGTCACCTAGGTTTCTGGCAACAAGAGTTACCGAGTAGACGCTCTATCCAGGGAAGCTGGAGTGCAAGCAGCAGCAGGGACCCCTTGGAAGACTCACGTGAGTATTTCTCAGCTGTCCTCTTCAGATGACAACTCTGCATTTACATGCAGTCCTAGCCCTGAGCAATTGCTTCTGTGGTGGCAACAGGGAGCAGTGTAAGCCAGGGGCAGTGCTCACCCCTGCCAGGAAGGCCTGACGCTTCGAGCTCAGTACCAACACTCAGGCTTACCTTCTGAGGCACTACCACAAAATAGTCAGCCCCTGAAGCGTGGTTCACCAGGCTTCCCCCACAGAGCAGTTCTGATTTCTGACGTTACCTACCGCCTCCAGAACCCCGCCTTCGCCTTCGGTACCTCCACCTCCAAGGCCTCCTCTGGCTGAGCTGTGCTTCCGTCCTGGAGATGACAGCAGCACAATAGAGATGTCCCCTCCCCTCAGCTGCTCCTCCACTCACTCTGGCCACTCATCTCCCGATTGAAGGAAGAGTGTTTCTAGCCCCTCAACCTCCTGTAGCTCTGAGCTGTGCTCCAGTGTGCGCCTGTCGGGTGTCCCCCACCTGCCCATCACACCGAGACATGTAAGAAGAGGATGCTGAGGGCACATTGTGCTGCTCCCTCCTTCCAGATGGCTTTCCTGGGTGACAGCGGTTTTCTTCCTCAGCATGTTTTCCCTCTTGTCCCCCAGGATTATTTGCACTCATGTGTGGAAAGTGCAAAGGGAAGGTATGCACCAAGCAGAAGGAAGTTTTGTGAGCGTTTCTGATCCTGGCTGGCACTGGCCTTCAGAGAGAAGATTTGGCTATGGGATGCCTTGCAATTCTTGAAAAAAATGCAACGGTGACGGTGCTGTTATCTTCTGCTCACAGCTGAGAGACATGCCAACGGCCAAATAAGTAAATGATTAAAACCACGCTCCTACCAAGTGCTGTTTGTTTCTAATTCTCCAGCCACCAGCAATGTGAGCAGATAAACACAAATCTTCATGATTATACATTATTAATTTTCCAAAACTTGCCTTTTACATTATCTGTACAATAAAACAAAACATTTCTTAATGTGTAATGCATGCTCAATAAAGATTTATTGGAAGTACCTAATAAACTTCTTTCAATAGAATTGTTTAAAAAAAAAAAAAAGAATTGTGTTCCGATGAGGGAGCAGAGCACGACAACACTGTGATGGAGCATGGGAGAGCTGAGGGCAGGAGTGGTTCCCCACCATGGTTGTTTTTTCATTTGCTTGTTTTTTGAGACAGTGTCATACTCTGGAGCTGTCCTGAGACACTCTGTGTAGCCTTGGTTGGTCTCAGATTCACAGCAATCCTCCTGTCTTGGCCTCTTAAGTGCAGAGACTGTAGGTACAAGCCATGGAGGCCCGCTAGGAGATTTTAAAATTCGGTCCTTTGAGACGGAGACCATGCCTCAGTCAACAGGGTGTTGGTCTATGAGCACTTCTTATGCATCCTTTCGCTGATGGATCCCAGGTACCAGCAACCGACCATGTCTAGTTCATGATCAGTGCTCAACACACGGGAGCTCAGCGCAGTTGGAGGTGGCCTCATGAAAGGCAGCGTTTATTAAGGCAAGTGCATCCAAGGGACAGGAAAGTGGCTGTTACGGGGCCAGATGACACGATCTTCAGGATAGAGATGCCTCACAGCTTAGCTCGTTTTTGCAGGTTTTCTCCCTTCCCACTTTTCCAACTAACAGATGCTGTTGACTCGCTCTATGGCTTCTTCCTAAATCCCATTCTTACCACATCATTTCGCTCCCTTACACCCTGGAAGGACCTACTCAAGGGCACGGCATCCTGTCAGCCTCATTTCCATAGGCAAAAGCTTCTTTGTATCTTGCCTCCTACTCCAAGGTCCTGGAAGGACAGAATCTGATTGATGAAGTTCATCTTTTGCACCTGGAGCTGGTTTTTGGCGAAGGAACCCTCAGGTGACAGGCCAATTCCTGGTCCAATCAGGAGCCATTCCTGGTAATGAACAACCTAGCTCAGCAGCTCAGAGCAAGGGGGCTGTGGGTGGGGCAGTTTCACCTCAAAGAGGAAGTTGGGTGTGGCTGGCACTTTGTTGACATATCCAGTCTAGGAGTGCCCCTGGGAGCCCATCTCTCATCTCTGACAGAGATAACTGTGGGTTCGCCCCTCTCGCCAGACGTTCCCAGAAAAAGCACTGTTGGCCTTGTGAGGTTGGATTTTCCATCATCAAATCCTTGCAGACTTCCTTCCAGGACTACTCTGGTGCTCCAGCCTGTGCCTGCTTGGAGTTCAGGTGAGCTGGAGTCTTTCCTCTGCTCAGGTGAGGTGGCTGCTAACTGGACCGCCTGACTCCTGAGGGGGTTGGGCGGGGAAGGAGTGCTTGGTTTCAGCCCTGCTTCTGGATCATTCTTTCACCTTGGATACCTGACCTGGTGTCCCCTTCCCACCCACTCTTAGGTACTCTGCTCCAGGCTGCCATCCACCTCAGAGTACCGTCCCTTCCCTGCCTTCTTCTTAGGGATGATGTTAAGAAGTAGTGACTTCTGGGAGAACAAATTTAGAGGAATGGTTGGGGTCACAGACAGACAGAAGCCACTTGTAGAAGTGGCTACAGTAAGTTAAAAAAAAAAAACTACTAAAACAGCTAAAATAATTAAAGAATGTTATTTTGTTAAATAGTTTTGTTTCTGATTATTTGGTGCATGGATTTATACATCATTTCAAAGAAAATATAAGAACAATTTTTAAAAGATTTATTTTATTTTTACTTATGTGTACTTGTGTATGTCTATGTGGGGATTTATGCACATGACTGGAGGTTCTTGTGGAAAGCAGAAGAGGGCATCAGACTCCCCAGAGCTGGAGATACAGGCAGATGTGTACCACCTGATGTGGGTGCTGGGAACCAAACTCAGGCCCTCTGGAAGAGCAGCAAGTGATCTTAAATCCTAATCCATCTCCCCAGTCTCTAAAGCTTTATTTTATTTATTTATTTTTAATAATTTATTTTCATTTTATGTTCATTGGTGTCTTGACTTCCTGTATATCTGTGTGAAGGTATCAGAAGCCCTGGAACTGTAGTTACAGAGCGTTGTGAGCTGCCATGTGGATGCTCAGAATTGAACCCAGGTCCTCTGGAGAAGCAGTCAGTGCTCTTAACCTCTCAGCCACCTCTCCAGCTTCTATTTTCATTTTTTTCAAACTTATGCATATGTGCATGTGTCTGTGTACACATGCCACTGGCACATGTGTGCATGCCAGGGCCAGAAGAGGACATTTGATTCCTGTGAGCAGGAGTTGCAGATGGCTGGGAGCCAACTGACGTGGCTGGGAATGGAACTCTGGTCCTTGGGAAGAGCAGGCAGTACTCACGCCCACTGAGCAAACTCTGCTGTCCAGTATTTATTTACGAACAACAAATTTGTATTGTTTTATTAAGGTACTAGCTAAGTGATTATGGTAGTTTCCAATTTTTGAACACCTACCAAATAGAAGATTTATGTTGAGAACTGTGTGAGACATCTGCTTCTTATGCAATACAAAGTTCTAGCTGAGCAGAATGAGAACAGGTCTGCTGCGCAGAGAAGGCCAAGAGCCCTTGTCATCAGCAGGTAGCCACTGCTTTACAAGGGACTGAGAGTTTTGATGGGGAAAGCCCTAGATCTTTGCTTCACTAGGGTTTTACTCGGGAATAGAAAGAATTGTATGAGATTTCTAAGGTGGATGGTTGGATGGCAGATAGAGGGGCCCCACAGAGGACACAGTGTATGGAGGAAGGAGTCTCAGTGGCAAGGCTGCTCTTTTTAGCCTTAGGTCAACCCATGCCATGACTAAGCCCTGACCAGCATGCTTCTGTGTCATGTGAATCATTGTCTATAAGTCTGTATAGTACACTAAGGCCAGCCACCCAAAGAATACCTGACCATGATATGAGGAAGAGAGCTTTCCATTTCCTGCTTTGCAAGAGGATGCTAGCAGACATCCCAGAGGCTACCATGGCCCTTGGTATCCAATAGAACCAATGTCATGAACCAGCTATGGTGGCAGGGAAAGCTTTCTTACAGCTTGCAGCAAGGCACTAGCAATTATTTCATTCAGTTGTACAACAACTACGTGTTGATGCTGAAAATGTAGACTGTCTTACTTCCTGTTTTTCAAAAGCCTCATTGACTGGGGTAGTCACAGTCAATGCTCATGTGCTGATCTGGGTTTCTAACTCATAGTGGAGCGGTCATCCTGGGTCCTGCCAAGCTTACTAATCGCGCTGATGACAGCAGTGAGTTTAGAGCACAGGCCTGGTCTGGCCACACAACACGCAGGTATTCTCAAAGAGGCCTCCCACTGCTTCCTCCTCCCCTTAGCTTTCCATAACGTTCACAGCCGGTCCGTGTTCTTCAATTCTTTTAATTCCTTGCTTTTTATTATTTTTCTTTTACATTTTTATTACACTTATTTATTATTTATTCATTGTACGTCCGTGTTTGTGAATGGGCATGCATGTGCATGCCAAGGCATGTGTAGGGCAGTCAGAGAAAAATTTTTTAGTTATCCATTCTCTGCTTCCAGCATAGGGGACCCAGGGATAGAACTCAGATCATCAGGCTTGACAGCAGGCACCTTTGCCGCTGAGCCATCATCTCACCAGGCCATTTGTCTTAGTTAAGGTTACTACTGCTGTGATGAGACACCATGGCCAAAGACACTTGGGGAGGAAAGGGTTTATTTGGCTTACGTTTCCACATCGCTGTTCATCACTGGAGGAAGTCAGGGCAGCAACTTAAGCAGGGCCAGAACCTGGAGACAGGAGCTGATGCAGAGGCCATGGAGGGGTGCTGCTTACTGACTTGCTCTCCAATGGGTTACTCAACCTGCTTTCTTATAGAACTTAGGACCACCAGCTCGGGGTGGCCCCACTGACAATGGGTGGAACCCTCCCCATCAGTTACTAATTAAGAAAATGCCGTGCAGGCCTGTCTGTAGCCCAATTCTGTGGATGCTTTTTCTCAGTTAAGGCTCCCTCCTATCCGAGGCCTGTAGCCTGAGTCAGGTTGACATAAAACTAGCCAGGACACAGTTGTTGTTCCTTTTTTTAATCTTACAATGTAAACACCATAGAAAGGCTGCTTTGGTTTGTTTATCTTTGTGCACCCTGGATCAGTGGCTGGCACAGAGCATTCAATATACATTAAGTTAATCCATGTCGGGAGTTTCTCAGAAATATTTGGGGGAACATAAACACTATCAGAATCCTTAGTTATAGAGCAGGGAAACCTTTATGCTGTAGCCACCGTACACTGGATGTACTCTGACATGGTCATCCTTCACCCTAGGGAGCCAAGGCATGAGAGCAAAAGCAACTCTCCTCCATTATTCACATTAAGCGAAGCACAGCTAGTAAAACTAGGGTACGAAGTTGTAGAATGTGTTTCTATAGCTGAGGGAGGAGCTAGGGAAAGTCTTAACTGGTGTGGTAGAAATGGGGGCCAGGGAGGACTGAGCAGGGCACAGTGCTGCACACATTGCAATACCAGCATTTCGGATGCCAAGACAGAAAGACTGAGAACTGGAGGCCAGCCTTGGCAACATAGTGAGACCTTGTTTTGGAAAACAAAAGAAGAGTTCTTTTTATGGTGCCTCCTAGGCAGTCAGCCATGTTGAGGGGAAGCAGTATCTCTCCTTCTCAGCCACTGGCCCGGGCAGATGACGAACACAAACTTTATACTTTCCCTGAGGAGCTCATGGCCACAGAGGTAGCTTCTGGTACTCTGGGTGAAGATGGAAGGGTTATGTGGTGTGATCACTGGTGGGAAGAGCAAGCAAGGCTTTCCTGTGAAGCGAGGGGTCTTGAATGCCGTTGCTTACGGGGCACTCCTGCAATAGATCGAGGAGAACCGGAGAGAGGAAGTGCAAGTCTGCATGTGACTGCACTGTGGATGCCAATCTGAGTGTTCTCAACCTGGTTATTGCACAAAAAGGAGAGAAGGGTGCTCCTGGGCTGAGAGATAGCACTGTGCCTCGGCTGTTTGGGACCAAGAGAGCTAGCAGACTCTTAAAGCTTTCAGCATCTCTGAAGAAGATGATGTCCACCTGTGTGTTGTCAGAAAGGCCCTAAACAAAGAGGGTGTGAGGCCCAGGGGCAAATCCTGCCACTCCACACAGGCTGCCATGTTGTTCTGAAGAAACAACACAGCAAGAAAAACAAGGGGAGGCTTCGGAATAGGCTAACCGTTTAGCCAAGAGAATAGAGGTACTCAAAGAAAAGAGATAGGAACAGATTGTGGGGAGATGTGGGCTGTCCTCGGTGAGAGCTTCTACCTCTGAGGGGGGCGGCCAGAGAAGAAAAGAAAAAGAAAAAGGGAAAGGGAAAGGGAGGAAAGCTTTTAAAAACAGATAATTGATCAGAACTTGAAGAAAATAATAAAGAAGGATGGTAGGGAAGAGAGACAAACATAAAAAGAGAAAGAAGATGGGGCTGAGGAAATAGAGTATTGGATAGAGTATTGGGTAAAGAACCTGCCCTACAAGCCTGAGGAACAGAGTTCAAATACCCAGGACCTACATGAGCAGGGTACCATCCCTCCCATAGCAACAAATACCCAGGACCTACATGAGCAGGGTACCATCCCTCTCATAGCCACAAATACCCAGGACCTACATGAGCAGGGTACCATCCCTCCCACAGCCACAAATACCCAGGACCTACATGAGCAGGGTACCATCCCTCCCACAGCAACAAATACCCAGGACCTACATGAGCAGGGTACCATCCCTCCCACAGCCACAAATACCCAGGACCTACATGAGCAGGCTACCATCCCTCCCACAGCAACAAATACCCAGGACCTACATGAGCAGGGTACCATCCCTCTCATAGCCACAAATACCCAGGACCTACATGAGCAGGGTACCATCCCTCTCATAGCCACAAATACCCAGGACCTACATGAGCAGGGTACCATCCCTCCCACAGCCACAAATACCCAGGACCTACATGAGCAGGGTACCATCCCTCCCATAGCAACAAATACCCAGGACCTACATGAGCAGGGTACCATCCCTCTCATAGCCACAAATACCCAGGACCTACATGAGCAGGGTACCATCCCTCTCAAAGCCACAAATACCCAGGACCTACATGAGCAGGGTACCATCCCTCTCATAGCCACAAATACCCAGGACCTATATGAGCAGGGTACCATCCCTCCCATAGCAACAAATACCCAGGACCTACATGAGCAGGGTACCATCCCTCCCACAGCAACAAATAAGGAAACCCTGTTCCTCTCAAAATGAGTTGGAAGGTAAGGACCAATACTGAGTGTTGTCCTATGAACTCAACACATATGTATGCCATCAAGCACGTAGCCACATGAACACACATACGCACAATGTACACATATGCATAGACACAAAAGAAGAAAAGTGAAAAAACATAAAAACTGATTAAAAGTGTAACAGAACTAAAAGATAACTAAATATATTAATAGAAACTGTCCGCATAACCAAGTGACAAAAGATGGGTGTCTTGTAAAAGAAGACACTGAGTAAACAGAAGGCTGACTTGCTGCAAACCAAGGAGGAAACAGGCAAGTCCGTGTAGCTTTTAGCAAGTCTGTAATAAATTTATGCACATATTGAATTCATACTTGGATTTTTTATTTATTTTATTTTATTTATTTATTTTTGGTTTTTCGAGACAAGGTTTCTCTGTGTAGCCTTGGCTGTCCTAGACTTCTTTGTAGACCAGGCTGCCCTCGAACTCACAGTGATTCGCCTGCCTCTGCCTCCCGAGTGCTGGAATTAAAGGTGTGCGCCACCACACCCGGCTCATACTTGGATTTTTAACTGTAAAGCATGATGTTAAATTGTCCTATGGCAAAAAGGGCCAGTGATACGTCATAACACAGAGAGGACTCCAAGAGTGGAGTTTGAAGGACAAGATGTGGGTAAAGCCTTGGGAAGGGAGTCTCGGCTGTAGCCTCAAGGAGGTCGATGAGCATCTTTCTAGGCAGTACAAGGGACCCTGGAAATAGGCCTACGCTGCGGAAATAGGAATTATTGGGCCCTGAAAGAAGGTCTGGCTTCCCTTGTGCCCATTGCTGTCCATCCTCTGCGGTGGCAGGCTGTCCTGCAGCCTTCGCAAGGATGATGATCTAGACCACAGGACCCCCCAGGAGTATAATCCAGACGCAGATCAGGAAAGGGAAGGAAACAGAACAGGTGTGTGCAATGAGCCTTGGGAGGCTGAATTCATCCTACTGACTTGCGGGAATGGGTGGCAATGTAACTGTCCTTTTGATCAATATTTACTGAATGCTCTTAATATCCTAGGCAGTGTGCCAGGCCTGGGGGTAGGTGTTGGCATTGAAAATAACAAACTGTTTCCTGATTTTTCCCCTGGAGAAAGACTCGGTGATGTGACTTTCATTGGCCCAGGCCTGACCAGTACTGTCTGCAAGAGGCAGGAGGCCTCTACTTGGACAGTAGGCCTAGATTCGAGTGTCTTAGACAACCTTAACATTACTCATGGCATTTGCATTTCTTTTCTGTGTGTATGTGTGTGTGCACATGTCGGGGTGTGTGTGTGTGTGTGTGTGTGTGTGTGTGCCCACGTGTGTGTACATCTCAGGAGGCCAGAGGTTGATACCTGAAATCTTCCTCAGTCCCTCTCCACCATTTTCTTTAAGATAGGCTGTGCCACTGAGCCTGAAGCTTGTTGATTCAGCTAGACTGGGCTGGCTTGTCGTCCCCAGAGATCTTCCTGGCCCTGCTTTTCCAGGGCTGGGGTTAGAGGTGGGCATCGAAGCTCAAAGTCTTTTATTTAGATGCCGGGCATCAGGCTGAGGGCCTCATGTTTATAAGGTAAGTATTTAACTAACTGAGCCATCTTCCCAGCTTGTGGTTATTTCCTATCCTCAACTTAGCATCATCTATACTTGACAAATTCTGTTTTATAGATATTTCCTAGAAATACAGTTATGGTATGGAGTGATGCAGAGACTTGATTTTCAGCTCTCAAAGTAACAGCGTGTCTAAACTAACTTGACTTCAGCAGCATATTTCGGGTCACTCAGGAGAAGGGCAGTGGGTGAGCGAAGAAAGTGGCCCATTATCACCTAATCACAGAGTCACAGTAGGGAAGGCATTTGGCACCATTGTCAGGGGAGGGCTCAGGCAGGCAGCAGAGTCTGCAGGGAGGGTCTCATCCCTACCCTTGTATGACGCAATGCTTAGCAAGCAGCTAACTCAGAAATGCATTTCCTTTCTAGGTCAGGGTGAGTGCCCCACTGACCCAGAACAAGCAGGGTTGCAGATCACTCCTGTTCTCCTTGGCAAACAGATTCCTCTCTGTTACTCAAAGTGAAGCCAGGAAGCAGGGCGGATGTACCCACCAGTCCTGGGCCCTGGACTTGTTGCCATGGACTGAGTCCTCTAAGGAGCATTGTCATTGGGAAAGCGTTTTCTTAGTCACGACTTACAGTAGTTAAGAGTCAATCACAAGCAGCTCTCTTCAGTGCCTTTGAGGACAAATCCATTTATTCTTTTTTTTAAAAAATCCATTTATTATAATAGAAACATGTTACACTAGTAGAAAGAATAGGAGAATGAAAGGGAGCTGAAGAAGGAAGAAAAAAAAACACCTTTAAACAAAACCAATTTTGCCTATATTGATGACAAGTACTGTTTCTAGTTGAGAAAAATGTCAAATTCTGCCTTAATGTAAACTATGTAGATTCCGGGAGATAGGAGATTTTTAGGAACCACTTAAAAGCTTTCCAGATTTGCCCCCTCCATTCCTCTCAGTCCTGCGTCCATTAAGAACGCAGAGACTCTCACTGCTGCAAGAATCTCAAAGCGGCCAGGTGGTGGTGATGGCGCACTCCTTTAATGCCAGCACTCAGGAGGCAGAGGCAGGTGGATCTCCGTGAGTTCAAGGCCGGCTGGCCTGGTCTACAGAGTGATTCCAGGACAGCCAGGGCAGCACTGTTTCCTGTATGCCAGACATTTTGTATTGCATTAACTCGTTCCATGTTCAACCAAGTCTATGAAGCAGATGTCTTCACTGTTTCCATTTTTCAGGGGAGGAAACCGAGGCCACAGATTGTCTAAGAGTGTTTAGGTAAAAAATCAGGCTTTGCACCCAGGCAGTCAGAAACGGCACTGGCTGCAGGCTTTACCTCTTCCCCTCTCCCTCTCTCCCTTCCCCTCCACCCCACTCCTCCTATGGTCTCAGAGCAAATGGTTCACTAAGACAGTACTTAGGTCTGTTTACGTGTCTGGCACCCCGCTATTGGAGGATTATGCATTGCCACTGGAACTTGTTAGGTTTGTTTCTAAAACTGACAAGTGTAGTTTTAAAAATGATCCGTCATTTTCTGCTCCTCCCCCACCCCCCAGAAGTTGCAGTTGTTTGTATAGCCTTTCAAGAACAAAAGAGAAGCAGAGCTACGTTTCTAATGGATGGCTCCTCATTCAGAAACTTAGGGTTGTTTTTTTTTTTAATTAAAGTATTACTATTATTATACTTGTGTGTCTACATGTACAGGTGCCAGCAGCACCCACAGGAGCACATCAGATCCCTTGGAGCTGGGGTAACAAGTGGTTATGAGCTGCCCGACATGAGTACTGCTATTAAAACTCGGGTCCCCTCAAGGATCGTGTCCAAGTGCTCTTAGCTACTAAGCCATGCCTCCAGCCCAAGGAACGTGTGTGAATTGCCGTAGTGCAAAGGCAGTGTGCAGCCAGCGCCACTAGTCGTCCACACAGATGCGTGGCCATCAGAACCTTCCTAAGTATCAAAACGGTTTCTTTCCTTTTCCTGTTATTTTTAAAAATCAGTTCACAACTCCCTTTATTCTTCCAAGGACTTTTCACAATCAGTATCACTAGTGGAAGATCACACAAAAGAAGTTACTAGAACACTGAGATTATTAACAGGGCATGGTGGTACATGCCTATAATCCTAGCACTAGGGAGGGAAGAGACAGGATAGAAAGTTCAAGGGCAATATCTCTTTATAGTGAGTTTGCAGCCAGCCTGGGTTATATGCGACCTTGTCTCAAACAAACAAACAAATGACACGTGCGCACACACACACACACACACACACACACACACACACACGCATGCACGCACAAAATTTCTTATTTGTGATCCTCTTACAGCCTTTTAGTGACCCTTTGGTTATTTTACCCCGCTTCTGCTAGGCCTAAAAATGGGAAGAGTAACTCCCACTTTCCTTGTTATGATTTGTTGCTACCATGCTCGGCTTGGGTGATGCTGGGACCGCACCTGGGGTTTCCTGCACAGTAGGCAAGCACTCTATCAACAGAGCTCTATTAGTTTTTGCACAAGGCATTGTAACCTTTGGCCTTTGGTGATGAGGGAAGGAGCACAAAGGGTCGGGTCACCTTGTATGTGGAGAGGTTTCCTGAGAATATTATTTTGGCTTTCCTTATGAGATCACGGAGAAGCTAGACTCATATTCAGACAGTGTGTTTGGTTAAAATTTTGTTGTAGGTTTTGGAACTGGGTGCTCTGAAGGAGATAAGAGGTAAACGCCTATGTAGCAGCCAGGATCCACCCTTTTCTCCAGGCCAGGGTGCCAAAAGGATGAAGGACCCCTCCATAACGCTGCTTGTTTATTTAGGTGATATTCTATAGCCAAACTCACCATTGGCTTACTCTCCAAATCAAGAGAAGCCTCTGAAACAGAGCGGAGGCCCAGCTAAGCCAGAGCCTGGGACGGGGGTGGTGGTGGTGGTGTTACTGTGTCACAGCCTGACCAGCTCCACTCAGCCTGAGAGGGAGAGGTGTGGAGCTGAGAGGGTGGCAGGGAGGAATGTGGAGGGGTGGCAGTGTCACTGGATCCTTCTCCTTCTGTGGCCTTCCCTCCTACCCCCACCTCTTGATGTAAAGGAAGTCCGTCCCATTTGAAGCTTCTCCAGATGACTGTGGCTGGCTTGCAAACCATTCTAGAGAATTATACCCTGGCACAAAATTAGCAGCTGTTTTTCAGTCAAAAGAAACCCAGGGGCATAGTTTGTTATGAAAACATGGCCCAGCAGAGACTTTTCTTCATAATTTTTTGAGTAAATATAGATCTCATGTGAAGAAATTAGACAATTAGATGAATGAGCTCAGTAACGGAGAGCGAGTGGTCTTTCTTGAGAATAAGCTAACAGGTCATGACATTCGAAAAGTTGAAAAGAAAACTCTCTAACAAATTGAGTGTAAATGTAAATAGTTTTATCCCAACGTCAATGGAGATCAATCACGACAAAGAAATATAGTAAGGACTTTTTTTAAAAATTAAAAACAATCTGTGGAAAACAGGTAACCAATGCCATGGTGGGCATGGTGGCACATGCCCATGATCCTAGCACTGTGCAGGTTGAGCTAAGAGGCCTGCAGTTTTGAGCTACATGTTAAGTTCCAGGCTAGCCTGGTTACATAGTAGGGCCATATCCCAAAACCAAATAAATTGTCTATCAGTGGGAAAAAACCTTGAAGGTATTTTTCATTTTTGCTAAGTGTGATGGTGCTGTAATCCCTGTGCTCAAGAGGCAGAAGCAGGTGGATCTCTGTGAGTTCAAGGCCAGCCTGGTCTAGAGAGTGAGTTCCAGGACAGCCTAGCCAGGGATACATAATGAGACTCTGTCCAGAAAATAAAACAAACAAAAAAAACCAAAAGAAACATTTTTCTTGTGTGTGTGTGTGTGTGTGTGTGTGTGTGTGTGTGTGTGTGTGTGGTATGGTATGTGATATAGTGTGAGCACACACGTATGGCTATGAAAATCAGAAAAGAATGCCAGTTTCATTGGTGCTGGTTTTATTTATTTTTTAATTTTTTTATGGGAAACCAGCTCACATTAATTGTGATATTTTAGAATTATACAAGTTTTTTTTTAACACATCTGCCCTCCCATCCCATATTTAGACTCTTAAAATGACAGGAAAACATCACCAGTCACAGGTTGAATGGTTTAACACGTTGACCCCTTCAGTTCCTATATGAAGCACCCAGTATTCCATAAAACACAAGTTGGACGTGGCAGTGGCCAACAGGGAGTTTCATCTTCAGAGTTAAGAAGTTTAGAGCCTCTGAGCATTCTATGACACAGTGGCACTTGTCCAGAGCCGGCACCACCCCATGAGCCTCTGAGCATTCTGTGACACAGTGGCACTTGTCCTGAACTGGCACCACCCCATGAGCTGCCCAACACGGGTGCTAGGTACTAAACTCTGGTCCTCTACAAGAGCAGCAATGGTTCCAAAACACTGATCCATCTCTTCAGATTCTTTTTTAGTTCTTGAGACAGGGTCTCACACGGGGCAAGCTAGACAAGGCTGGCCTTACCTTTCAGATCCTTCACGCTGAGCACTGGTATCATAGGTGGGTGTGGTCATACCTGCTTTGCGCCCTGTTGCTGGAGCTGAAAGCCAGGGCTTGGCAAGCACTCTGCCAAGGGGGCCACCCTATCCACAAAAGAATGATTCTCAAGAGAGGGTATCATTAATGTAAAAGCCAAGCCGGGTGGTGGTGGTGCACACCTTTAGTCCCAGCATTTGAGAGATAGAGGCAGATGGATCTCTCTGAGTTCGAGACCAGCCTGGTCTACAGGGTGAGTTTCAGGACAGCCAGTGCTGCACAGAGAAACCCTGTCTGAAGAAGAAGAGAGGCATCAAGAACAACTACACACACACACACACACACACACACACACACACACACACACACTTACATACATATATGCCAATAGCTCAAAAGTTAAGGAAAATATTTGCCTCTTTTTGGCCACAGTGTTAGTATTGATGTGGAATTTTATACTCTGGTGGTCAGACTAGTAGCATACCAATGACTTAGCATAGTCTACAATTTACAATTTACAATTACAGCTCAAAAACTAAACAAACAAACAAAAAAAGCCAACCAAACCTCTGACTGCCTCCTGGAGAGGCTGACATAGCTTTCTATACTCTGCAGAGCTGGTAGAGAAAGAACTAAGTTCAGGTGAGCACAACCACTGGGCTTCTCTCAGGCCCCTGGTGTGCTCAGAATGTAGCAGCTTCACTACTTATGGCCACATGGTGACAGGAATCAAAGTCCTGTTTGTTTCCTGTGAAAAGGAAGAAGAAACCTCTGAGGACACACTTCTTGGTCCTACAGCAGGAAGAGGCCATCCTGTGCTGTTTGGTTAGCCAGGGTGATTGCCCACTATTCCAGAGCTAGTTGATGGCAGTGGTTCTCAGCCTTCCTCATGCTGTGACCCTTGAACACAGTTCCTCATGCTATGGTGACCCCCCCCAGCCATAAAATTATTTCGTTGCTCCTTCATAACTGTGATCTTGCTACTGTTATGAGTCATACTGTAAAGATCTGTGTTCTCCTGTAGTCTTAGGTGACCCCTTTGAAAGTGCTGATCCAGTCCCCAGAGGAGGTCTCAACTCAGAGGTTCAGAACCTCAGGTTTCTGCAATGTTTTTTTTTTCAACCTGTACTTCATGGTTCATTAATTTCTTGACACCTCTCTTAACGGTGATTTGTATTGCCAAATATTGACAGCAAACTTTCAAAAAAAAAAAAAAATAGGGAAGCTCCCTTATATAATCACAGAATGTCAGAGCAAAAGAGAACTGAAAGATGATTTTGTACGGGTCACCATTTTAAAGATGAAGAAACAGAAGTGCAGAGTGACTCCCTGACGTCTCAGAGAGAGAGAGAGAGAGAGAGCGAGAGAGAGAGAGCATGGTCGGGGGGCAGAGGGAGGCACAGCCTGGAGCACCCTCTCACTCAAACTCACATTCCTGCACCAATAGCACAAGGCCTGCCTGCCACTGATCAGTGAACGAGCATGTCAGAAGTTAGGGAGCTAGAAATGAAAGCCACACAGCATGTGACACCAGGGAGCTTTGAGAACCCAGAAGAGAAAGTACATGTGAATACCATGCCTCAAGAGGCCGTTGAGCTCTGCACAGCACTGACAAAAACAATTTCCCTAAAAACACTGATCAGCCTGTTCAGGCACTGGCTTAAAGCCCAACCGTGGCTCCCTAAGGCCTATAAAGCGAAACCCTCTCTCCACCTTCTTGTCTGTGCTGATGCCCAAGACCTGGCCATGAGCTGCTTTTTCCTGGCGTAGCATTGTGTCACTCCACAGGGCCTTTGCTCATGCCGTCCCCGGCCTGTCATGGCCTCCTCTGTCACCCTCTAGGAAGGCTGTGCCCTTTGTAGTCTTGTATCTCCTTGCATCCTCTTGAAAGCTGGATTGACCCTCTCCTTCCTATTTTATTCTCCAGTGTGTTCTGACCTCTCTGGCCAGCAACTGTGGCACTTTCCCAGCAACACTGACCGCTTTAAAATACATATGTGAGGCTGCTATTTATACTTCCATCTTTCTCTACCAACCAAATGTAAGACCTTTGATTGATGCCAGGGTCATTTATTGTACACCTAGAATGTGACTCAGTGCCTGGCTCGTAGAACCTCTGTTGAACGAGCCGCGCTTAGACGGCGTTGAAAAAGGTTGCACGCATGCTTTACATGAGGCAGCTCAGGAATCATGCCAGAAGCGTGCTCACTGGTCAAGGTGGGCAACAGCAGGTGTTCATTGAGGGTAGAGGACAGGGGTTGATTACAAGAATGGAGTGTCACAAAGTTGGGGGTGCAGCGGGAGAAAAGGGGTTTGGGGGAACCGTGGCTTGTTTAGGAAATGTTGAAGTGCCCATGAGCCTTGTATTTTGGTGATTTTTTTCACTGATATTATTGCTAAAATGAGAGTGGCTATGGATACAGGTCAGGTTAGTCCATGTTATGGAAGAGGAAACGTTTTGAAGGTGAACAGTATTGTCTCTGAATGCTAGCGCAGCCTGTGAGGGACTGAGCACTGGTGTACCTGCGTTCTGGAGTCTGGAAGGCAGGCAGCTGCATCCAGGTAAGACCTTGCTGCCGTAAGGGCCAGATGACTAAGCATGGTCCAGGGAGAAGGGATGAAGGCCTGAGCAGAGGCAGTGGAGATGCAGAGAAAGAGCAGGAGGAGAAAGAGGCACAGCGGTGATGGGCTAGTGAGTACCAACTGGTTGAAGATGAGATATGATGGGAAACGAGGGGTCAAAGGTGACTCCGAGAGTTTATCTTGACTGTTTACATAAATAGTGTTGTCCTGATATGAAATACATGAGGAAAATTCCATTTGGATCTGTGGAAGCCACAGAAAAGGACTTGTTCACAGAGGTCTGCTGGATGCTGGTTATGAGGGATGAAGCAATGTCCTGGAAGAGCTGTGCGATCAGGCTGGGAGGGCACTCCCTGGGGCCCGGAGGAAGTCCAGCACAGGGCAACCCTGGGGTTAGCCAGAGAACTAGAGACAATGGCTCCTTCTCCATCCATCCAGCACACAGCCTGAGGTTGAATTGAAACTATGATTTATGCTCAGAAGCTTCATCTAATTAGGGCCGGCAAACCAGAGATGGCCAGACTGACTCTTCTGGAAAAACTTGATAAAGAATTCAACATCTTAAAAAAAAAAAAAAGAACTGAGAGTCCGAGAGTCTCACATTAATTTTAATCTTCATTTGTGTGAGCCCAGATGAGGTTAAGGGATTAGCTGATGAAAGAAATGGAAGAGAGAACAGGAAGTGCTCTGGTCTACCCTGGAGGAAAAACAGAAAAAGACAGAACAGGAAGTATTCAGTCTTTAAAAAACAGATAACCTGTCAAACATCCCTCAGCCTGCACATAGCCCAAGGTCTGTTTACAGGGACAATATCAACCACCAGGGCCAATATAATCTTTAGTGGGCTAGGAAAAACAAAAGAAACCCAAAACACACACACATCGTGTGTGTGTCTGTCTGTGTGTGTGTGTGTGTGTGCACGCGCGCGCGCGTGCGCGTAGCGTAGAAGTATAGGCATCTATAAGCTCCAATTTCCTTAAAACTATTCTAGTGAGAGAATAAGTGTGAGGATTCAAAACATGAGACTAAGCGTTAAGAAACTTTAGAGCATAAACCAAGATATTGTGTCAGACAAGCGCTAGGGGCTTATGTCACTGAACTAGGTGTGGGCTCCTTTGAGTGTTGTGAAATTCACATATGACTCATGTGTGGTATGACACATACACAAGTCCTGTGCAAAAGGATACTTACTAAGTTTAAAAAAAAAAAAAATATATATATATATATAATTTAAACCCCGTAGATAGTTTAAGCCATAGTGCTTTAGTTCACACTTGTAACTTGAGAGTTCTTATTGCTAATCTGGGATGAGGAAGTTGACAGGGAGCCTGACGACACGCCCAAAGCTGTACATATAAAGCAAAAAGAAACTGGATGCCCTTACAGAAGAAGGAACAGCCCCCAGGTTACCCAGGACTATCTAGATTAAATTTCAGCTAGTTACTTTTGTCATTATTTTCTTCTTTCTGATAGCAGCTCCAGAGTCTCCAGCACCTTGCAAACTGTAAGCAGTAAATGGTATCTGTGAGTAGCGAGTGAACTGTTCTACCGGCAGTGTAGAAACGGCAGTGAGGGCAGGAAAGGTGAGGACTTTCAAAAGGCCAGGAGGTTTAAAAGGGTCTCCTCAAAGGCTGCTGGGATTGCTCGACCCGGGGAGTGTAGAAACAGAGACGGTGCACATCCAGCAGAGAATAACGCTGTTCACTTACAACGCCAGCGCTCGGGAGCCCGATGCACGGTGCGCATACATTCTAGGCCATGCTAAATGACACAGCAAGGTCCTTGTCACAAACAGGCAAACACACAGATCCCAAATGTGTTTTGGGGGAATCTTTTCTTTTCTCCATTCAGTTGGGCAGCGAGGTCATCTAAACGCCCAACCAGACATTCGAGGTCACACTTGACTTTTCTTTTTCCTTGTCCCCAATACTCTGTTGCCCTTCGGCTCCGAAGTCTCCTTCTTCTGGCTTTTTCTTTGCTCACATTGTCTCCCTCTCACAGGACTTTTGCAACCACTTCCTAAATAGTCACCCCGCCCCAGGCTCTTCCCCATTCTCTTTCGCTCAAAACTGAATATGTAGTAGTTTTGCTTTTCTGTTTGAGACCATGAAATGGTTCTCAGTTTCACCTCCAACCGGAAGCAATGCCTCAGCTGCATATATGGCCGCTCCTGGCAGCTTGTTACACAGCTCCCGTATAGTGCTCCTGGAATCACCCAGGGATGTGCCATGCTTCTCCCCCCCCTACCCCACCCCCGTGCCTCTGTGCCTTGGCCTTTGTCACTCTTTATGCCCACCATGTTCTCCTCTCTCACACCTGCTGGCCCGGCCATCGGTGTGAGATTTTCACCACTGCTGTTATGGATTACCACGACATCAGTGGCTCAAAAGTAACTGAACGTTTTATTCTTTGGCGACTAGAAGCATGAAGTGAGAGCTGAGGGAACTGAATTTCAGGCGTCAGCAGAGCCACCCGCCCTTCAGGACTCACAGAGAAAACCTGCTATTTGCCATTTTCTTGCCCTGCTGAGAGATTGCCCACACTTTTCCTCTTCTTTTCTTTTCTCTTTTAATGATGGTACAGCACTGCCCTGTTTCCACTTCACATTGCATTCTCTCACATTCATGCATTCTTTTTTAAACACAGAAGACTCTATCAGGCCCCGCGTGAGTAGTATAAGGTTCCAATCTTCCTTGAATTTGTCACACCTGAAAAGTCCCCACTGCCAGGTGACCTCACATTTACACATTTAGAGTAGGGACTCGTTTGGGATGCCAGTGCCCAAACATCTAACTCCAACTGGTCTACAGCTCAGCTGGGACACTTTCGCTCAGTAGCGAATGTTGTCTCGGGATCCTCCTCCTCAGAGCTGTCACACACATGCCACCATGGTCGGCTTGCCATGCGTGTTCGCTTTTAAAGCGTATCTTGTTTCTCTACTGTGCCCTAGCTTCCTGAGGGACGGCTTATTTGTCTTCACCCTCCCCCCAATAGCTAGTTTGTTACAGGACTTACACTAAGTGTGAGCCAATTTTATCACCACCACCACCCATAGCTAGTTAGTTACAGGATTTACACTAAGCATGAACTGATGATCCATTTTCATGTCATGGGCATGAAGAATTAGTTAATGAAGAAAGCTGTGATATGACCGTATGTGGTAGCACAGGCCTTTAGTGAGGCATGAAGGTGGCAGAGGCAGTTGCATCTCTATGAGTTTGCGGCCAGCCTGGTCTACATAAGGAGTTCTAGGCCAACCAGGGCTACATGGTGAGGCCCTGTCTCAAAAACTTAAATAAATAAACAAACAAACAAACATAAGATAAAATATATAAGAGCTACCAATAAAAATGTGTCCCCCTAGCTGGGTAGAGGTTGTGCATACCTTTAATCTCAGCACTTGAGAGGCAGAGGCAAGTGGATCTCTGTGAGTTTGAGGCCAGCCTGGTCTACGGAGTGAGTCCAGGACAGTCAGGGCTATACTGCTAAACTCTATCTCAGGGTGGGGATGGTGGTGGGGGGGTTCCCTCTTATATACCTTTTGTGATCTTCTCAAGGCAGAATCAATCACTTCCTCATTTGAGACACAGAGGTATCCTGTATATGTCTACATTACACACTTTTCCCGGTGTTTTGCTTTGTTACATTGTATTTGATCTTAGCTTGTTTAAGGCAGTGCCAGACATACAGTAAGTGCTCAACATTGTTTATTAGATGTGGCTGAGCTTATACATAGAGGAGTATGGAGGGCAACAGAAAGAAGCCAAAGATGAGAGTGAAGGGCTCCAAATGCACTGAACTTTGGCATTGGTCAAGCAGCAAGAAAAGCCACTTGGTCTGACCAGTAAGCAATCCCAGGGACTGCAGGAAGCATAGCTTTGGGTACGTCCCCCACTTCTGTATTTATTTATTAATTGGTTTTTTGAGACAGGGTTTCTCTGTGTAGCCTTGGCTGTCCTGGACTTGCTTTGTAGACCAGCCTGGCCTGGAACTCACAACGATCCACCTGCCTCTGCCTCCCGAGTGCTGGGACTAAAGGCGTGGGCCACCACCACCCAGCCTGTTTTTAAATAAATTAATGGAATAAAAGGAAAAGCAGGGCTCACCCAAGATCACTCTGCTTGAGTGCCTGGTGATGTTGACCTGAGCCACCTGTGTGCTGGGGTGGAAGGCTTGGTTCAAAGTCCTGGGAAAGCAGAATCTATCATGACATGCTTCCCCTTTAATAAGCAGACACTTTAGCCAGGCGTAGTGGCGCACGCCTTTAATCCCAGCACTTGGGAGGCAGAGGCAGGCAGATCTCTGTGAGTTCGAGACCAGCCTGGTCTATAAAGTGAGTCCAGGAGTCCAGGACAGCCAAGGCTACACAGAGAAACTCTCTCTCAGAAAAAAAAAAAAAAGTTGAGATTTTAATTATGGAGCACACTCCAGCTGTCCAAGCGCCTTAGCATCAGAAATAAAGGTCTAAAGTCTGGCTTCAGAACTAAACAATTTCTCTTCCATGGGATGTTTTTTGAATGATAGTATTTCCTTGGGTAAAGCGGTTCTTCGATCCATCGCATGGATATTCTCTGCCAGCCTTGACCTTGGCTCTTTGGTTTTCCATTAACACTGCCTTCAGCCACATATTTAACTCCTGATCTGCCTGGCTAAGCTGTATGGCCTGCTGTCTGTCCTGACCCTCACAAAGTCTTACCTACAGAAACTCCCATGTCTGCCATTCTGTTGGATTTTTGGCCCCGCTAAGAATTTTGCCTATCATCTCTTCCTATCATCTGCATGGGCAGTATTGTAGACCACAGAGATCAGATATGCGAGAAATTCCCAACAGGAATGAGGATGGTTCTTGAGGAATAGAAAAAAAGTAGTTGAAAAATTGTATCGAGTTGATATAGACACGTGTTCACATAGACTGAGTAGCTCTGTGGACAGCTGACCCTTATATCCCCGTCCATCTCAGAGGCCCAAGAGCCAGGAAGACTGCCACCCAAGGGTGGGGGAAGCATGGTGCCAGCCTAGGTGTTTTACTGGAGTCTTCACTGGGTCCGATGATGCTGGTGGCTGAGATCTGAGAGCACCACAGCTACTGTAGTCCTGTACCAGAGACACAGACACACCTTAAACCAGTGTGTTACCAGCTTTCTGGGAAATCCTTTGCCCACTCCTGTTGACATACAAAATCAAACACCACAAAGTAGTACTAAAATTTCACGGATGAGAAGGGAAAAAAAATCTAAAAAGCTTCCTTAGAGGAGCAATAAAGAGAAGACGACAAACACTGTGACGTGAGGAGGCTGCAGTTCAAGATGCAAGAAGACCGTAGGAGGGAGGGGGCAGTCATGTTGGATTAGGTGAGTAAAAAGCAGCTTGGGGCGAGATGTAAGTGACTGTGAGCGCTTGGGTGCTGTGAGCTGCCCTTTAGTTTAACCTCAGTGGTCCCCGATTCCCACTGGAGGAACACCAGTGTTTGTTCCTCCTCTTTCTTCTCTTCCTCCTCTACCTCCTTTCTTTTTTCTTTTGGTTTTGGCAGCCTTAACCCATGCTGGCTTCCATATTCGGCAGTCCCCTCGCCTCAGGCATGAAGCCATCCTAGCTACATTGTTGGTCCAGGCAGCGAGCCCCTTCCCCCCTGCCCCCCTCACTTCTGCAGCTTTTGTGAAGACTACCCACCTGCAGCTAACTCCTCCTCCACAACTGCAACACAAGACAAGAAAAACAGTGCCCAGACTGTGTTTATGGAAGCTTCTCTCATGGCATCCTTTCAACGGGTTGGGCAATTTAAATGATGCAGTCGTCATCGTGACTAACTCATTACCACGCTTGAGGGAAACCTGAACGTCCTTAACCTACTTTTGAAAAGAGAGGCAAGAAAATTATAGAAGTGGAATAATCCGAGGGGAACATGATATCTTTGAATGGCAGACGCTAGACCTTTTAGCTGAGGCTAGGACAACATAATGGACAAGGCACTTCCAAGGAAGCCCAAGCATCCTTTGCTCCTCCTGCTGTGACTTCTTTGACTTTTGAATCCTTGCAAGTCCATTCAGATATATCGCCCACGGTATGTGAGGTGGTTGTTTTTTACTACCTGCTCCTCTTCTTCCTCCTCCTCCTCCTCTTTCTTCTTTTTTCCAAGACAGAGTTTCTCTGTGTAGCCTTGGCTGTCCTGGACTTGCTTTGTAGACCAGGCTGGCCTCGAACTCACAAAGATCCACCTGCCTCTGCCTCCCTGCATGCTGGCATTATAGGCGTGAGCCACAATGCCTGCCTTGTGGGTTCATCTTCTATAGTTAACTCCTCTCATTTCTTTCTCTCCTAGTCTCCTGCTCACACTCTCTGAGTGCTGAAGCTTGGATGATGTTGGGTTACAAAACAGAAAGGGCAAGATGAATGAGCCACGGTGTCCACTTAGAACCTATAGCCAAGTCTTGGCAGTTTATCCGTAGTAAATCTTGCTCGCTTTCAGCTTTTTTGATGTTGTTGTTGTTGTTGTTGTTTTTCCAAGACAGGGTTTCTCTGTGTAGCTTTGACTGTCCTGGACTTGCTTTGTAGACCAGGCTGGCCTCGAACTCAGAGCGATCCTCTTGCCTCTGCCTCCCAAGTGCTGGGATTAAAGGCGTGTGCCACCACCGCCTGGCTCGCTTTCAGCTTTATGTTGAGTTTATCATCCACTCTTGTGTGTTTAATACTATAGTGGATGCTATCTTCAGCTCTGTGTACTCATGATGCCAAGACTAGAATCTGAACAAAGAAATAGTCAAGAGAGTCTACTTTTTAGGTGCCAGGTCGATTAGAAAAAAATAGTTGTTTTAGTGACTCTGGCATGATTTTAGAAATGAACATTTATATTTTCTTAAATAGCTGGATATGTAGATACAACTTTATTTTTCCTTTCTGGCACTCTAGAGTAACAACAAGGAAGAGGGAAGATTTAAAAGCATTATTCTTAGGAAAGATCTAAATTACATGTGAATATTTGACTTTAAGGCCCAGGGAATTATCTTGACCCAGAAAGATTCAATTGAGAGGAGCCGTGGCTACAGGAGTGTACAGACAGCATTTTAAAGTCTTATAGGTTCTTACAACATTAAACATATCCATCCAGTCCAATCACAGTCTTTCAATGGACTGTGTATTTATGGGCTGTGCTGGAAACCAGGACACATGGTTTTCAATCCTTGCTAACACACTGATTGATTTTGCAACTTTCATTCCTCTCTCTTCCCCAAGATGTTTTGAATAATAGAAAATAGACAAGCTGTAGAGTAATTGCAATCTAAGTCCAAGCCTCACTTCTACTCTGTGTTGGCTTGGAGATCTTGAACAAGCTATCTGACTTCTGCACATCCCTCTGTATTTGTTGAAAGATATCTCTCTGAAAGAACATGATGAGATTTTGTATTTGAAATATCTAGCACTTAGGGGTCGTTCTGTAGAAAAGTCAGAAAACATAAGGCAGCTCATTGGTTAACTGTGCTTTCCAACCTCATGGTATTGCCAGCCACAGAGTAGCTCAAGTTCCTTTGGTCTCTGCAGTATCTGGCCAGTACAGAAGCCAGCATAGGCACAGGTAAGGCAAGGAGGGAGGTGAGAGAGAGGGAGAGTAAGGGAAAAGGCAGTGGACAGGATTTGCTCTTCCTCTAGGCAGAGAGTGTCCTGACACTCCTTCAGTGGTAGAATATGACTGCTGCCCGCTGGAGTGTACCCACCAAACCAGGCTACCAGCATGTTTTCCATCTAATCTCCACACATGTGGCTTCTTAGCTCTGGGTAACTGTCCCTGCAAGTATTTTGCCAAAGCAAGAAATCGAGCCACATAATCACCTGCTCAGTCCACAGAGCTGACAAGCCACTGTGTCATCAAAGAAAGAGAGAGTCATAGGAAGCCAAAGGCTGTGGCTCTACCTTTCAGTCCTAGTGCCGGGTGGCTACATAGTACGTAGTGGCAGATTGACTCTTGCTTGTAGCCAAGTTTCGATTTATGGCTTCTTCTTCCCATCTGCCTTCCGTCCAGTGGGTGGGCTAGCGTACCTACTCAAATCACCCTGTATTGAGTACGCACTAGGTTCCTAACACTCATTCAATGGACCAATACGAGTTTTCCATGAAAGTAACAATGATAAGAAGAAAGAGTGTAGATGCATGTAAATCCTAGTGTGGTGGTATCATTGTCAAATGGCATATAGCATGTGGAAGGCAGCTGTGGGGGGGGGGGAGGGGCTCAGGAAGGGAGCCATGAGGCTAAGGAAGGCTTCGTGGGCTTTTAGACTAGCCCCTGAGCCAGGATTCCACACGAGAAGCAGGGAGAGGAAGAAAGAAAGGCATCCTGGGCAAAGAAAGGACATACAGACAAGTCAGAAAGTAAGTCCACAGCCTGACTAAGGGGTTCCTAGTAATTTGATGGCATGGGAACACAGTTTGTGTGGTATAGGACAGCAGCAAAAAGGAATGAATGAGACCATTCAAGGGGCTGCTATGCCTGACCATGGAGTTGGGGCATGAACCAGTGGGGAGTGGTGGGTTCTAAGTTTGGAGTCATAAAACACACTACTGTTTGAAGAGTCCCATGGGACCACATGTGAGACTGGAACATGGGGGACTATTGGGTTCAGTGAGGGTGTTGGTGCTGTGAAGGGGCGAGGATGTTAACAGGCCAGGAAGGCTAAGGCTTGGGGATCTGTTGCATTTGGCAGTGGGAAGTCTGGTGATGCTTAGAAGTCATTTCATTTAAATAATTTCAACATAATGGAAATAGCCGAAGGTTCCAGGCCAGCAACACCAGCAGCACCACCCACTTCCCCACCCAGCACTACATGAATTGCAAATGACCTGGGTCACAAAGCACTCTGACTAGTGGTTCTCATATGTCTTCTAGTGATCCCGACATATACTGAAGGTTGAAAACAAATCTGTATCTCTCCCTCTTGTATTCTTTTTTTGGTTTGTTTGTTTTTGGTTTTTTGTTTTGTTTTGCTTTCAAGATAGGGTTTCTCTGTGTAGCCTTGGCTGTCCTGGACTCAGTTTGTAGACCAGGCTGGCCTCGAACTCACAGAGATCTGCCTGCCTCTGCCTCCTTGTGTGCTTGGATTACAGGCATGTGCCACTGTGTCTGGCTACCCTTTCATGAAACTCACTCTATAGACCATGCTGGCCTCAAACTCACAGAAATCCTCCTGCCTCTGCCTCTCTGAGTGCTGGGATTAAAGGCATGTTCTACTATGTCTGGCTCCCTTTGTATTCTTTATGAGGGACCCAATTTTTTTTTCTTTATTTTTTCTTCTTCTTCTTTTTTTGTTTTTTGTTTTTTTGTTTTGTTTTGTTTTGTTTCGAGAAAAGGTTTCTCTGTGTAGCCTTGGCTGTCCTGGACTAACTTTGTAGATTTACAGCGATCCACCTGCCTCTGCCTCCCGAGTGCTGGGATTAAAGGCGTGCACCACCACCACCACCCAGCTGAGGGACCAAATTCTTAAAACCAATGCCTTTCTTTGGTGTCTGCTCATATGAGACGCAGCACACACATCTACTCACCCCAGACAGGGAACCCATGACAGACCAAAATAAAGATACTGCCAAAGTCCAGCTTGGCAAATCAATGAGTTTTATTGGGGCTACTTACAGAAATGTGGGGGAGGGGTACGTGCAGGAGCAGGAATGTCTCAAAGATAGCCAGCTGTACCACCAAAGCCCACCCCAGGACAGGTGACAGCCCACAAATCTGGGAACCTGAAGCACACAGCACAGCCTTGAAGGCAGCTCAACAGGTTGGAAAGCATCCTTTTCAGGTGCCTCAGTTGCTCTAAAGTTATTTATCCAGGCACATCAGATGCTTTCTGCTTCTTCCAGGCAGATGATCTGGTCTGAGAGTCTTCTTTGCAGCTTGCCACAGTGTTCTGCTTGCATGTACACCTGCAGGCCAGAAGAGGGCACCATATCTCACTGTGGATGGTTGAGAGCCATCATGTGGTTGCTGGGAATTGAACTCATGACCTCTCAAAGAGCAGTCAGTGCTCTTAACCGCTGAGCCATCTCTCCAGCCCTGCCTTTGCTACCTTTGTGACAGGCTCTCAGCTTTTACTGTTTATTCTGTCAGGGAAGGGCGTAGTGAATCTGGTCAGGTTCAGGGACTTCCAGAGGCTATTTTAAATTTGCCTTTCTGCTTAGTGAGTTTCCCTGCAGAACGGGAGGAAAGTGTCACATAACAGGCCCTCCCTTCTTAGCTGGGTGGCCTCTGACTCAGTATATGTATGTGTCTACTTGCAAACACCAAGATCATTGTTTGATGTTACCTCCTGAAGACTCCGAACACCTTCCTTTGGATCCTTTTTTGCATACCTTTTCAAAATGACACCTCTTTTAGTTTTGCTGGGGTTGTTTGTGATGCGCTGCCCATCCTCCCAAGTAACTAGAAGCTACTCAGGAATAGGAACTGCCTCGTCCGTCTCTCTTTTAAAATTACTTTTACATGGTACATGCTCACTGCATGCAGGAGGGCGAAGCTGTCAGGGGCTGAGGAGTAACAGGGGATAAACTATCCCTTTAAGAGAGTTGGATTGAGAGTGGCTCAAGGCTGAGGGGACAGGTCGGCTACTTCTCTGTGAAGCAAGCTGGTTGGTGTGTTACCCATGACAACCAAGTAAAGTATTTAGTGTGGCACTGTACGCTGCATCAACCCTGGCTGCCTGTGTCTTTAATCTATGAATCTTCAACATGTGGGGGGTGGCCACTTCAGACTGCAGTTACTTTGAACTCAGGGAGGTGGCCTGAGGCCAGCCTGCCTCAATGCTGAGATGTTGCTGTGGTCCCCTTGGGAGGGGAATGGGGATGTGCAAGGGGGAACCCCATGTTGGTTCTCCTTTTGCTCCTGGTCATGTTACGTCCCCGCATCTGAGCAGGTGCACGCTGCCCCAGAGCTGCCTTTCACCTTCCTGTTCTTTTGTTCTGTGTTTCTTCTCAACTTTTCTTACTTCCCTTTTCTCCCCCAAACCCAAAGAGGGTAGATGACTAAGGAATAATACTATCTTTTTCGTATTTTTCTTTCTTTCTTTCTTTCTTTCTTCCTTCCTTCCTTTCTTTCTTTCGAAACTGGAAGACTGGTTTCCTAATGCCCGCCCTTAGAGGGCAGAGAGAAGGAGGCAGTTCGCGTCAGGTAAGTCTGTCTTGCGCAGAGGTGTGGTTCTTCCTCAGAGCTCTTCTGCACGCTGGTTACACGTTCCTGGACTCAGACATAGATCTGAATGTGAGAAACATTCTCTGTCTTGCCACCATTTGGTTTTTTGATGTCTGCTTCAACTTCCAGCACGTGTTATGAGAGGGAAAGACACACGCAGGCTTGAAGGGAACGTGGTTGAACCAGGGACCTCAGCAAGAGAGAAGCCATGCCTCAGTGTTGCCACAAGAGCACAACGAATAAAAGCAAAGCCAAACTGATATCCAGGGTATTCAGGTGCCAACACCCCTCACCTGCCAAAGGCCAACTGAATGCTCAACCCCACATTCACCAAAAAGACTGGGGCACCCAGGGATTTATTAGAAATTCCAATTGCATGTTTATAAGCCCACTATCTTGAGCAGCAGATACCCATGTGGGTGCAGCAATTACCACCCCTGTCTCTTTGCATACATTAGCAGATGTACACACCACTGATTTGTACTTTCCTACAAAATTACTCTTTCCCTTTTTAATTAGGCTGTTTTCAGAGGCACCTCTGTCGTTAAGGCTGTGTTCGCTTCCATTATAAATACCTGTTGCCAGCCAATAATTATCTCCTGATGAATTACTTACTCAGAAGGAGATTTTTAATGCTCGCTTTTATAAAAGGGATTCCCCCTCATTACTTTTGGTGCCTCCACTCTCATACTTCGTTACTCGTTTTGGAATTCTGCGTAATAATTCTGCTTCAGAAGCTGCAGGTGTGGATCTGCTCCCATGCCGTACGACGATGTTCTACATTTTAGGTAGACACTGTCTGAGAGCGTGGTCCTCACTACTCAAGAATTACACGGCTACCCACGAAGGTAAAATGGAAGGCTGTGGGTAGGGACGATGGTATTGTCTCTGTGGATGAATGCCACAGCATTCCATAAGTATTTGGAGTTGCGTAACCATTTCCATGACCGAAGCACTGAGACTCATCCAATAATATTGTGGTTTGATAATTACACAGTTGTGGGTTTATGATGCTTGTGAATTGGTGAACTGTCTTGGCACACACAGGCCAGCCGTTTCTGTACATTTGTATTTTATCCTTAGGAAATGTGTGGACCTACTTAGGAAGTGTATTGCTTTTTCAGCATCACTAATGCTCTTGCGAGCATCCCTACACTAACATGTTGATTTCCTTCCCTTCTTGAACAGCACAGGACCTCTAGTGAAGGCTTAAAGGAGCCACTTTTTTGTCATATATCACATACCTGTGTGAGAGGTCCTCCTAAAGACACCTTCAAATTTCTTTTCTTTAATACTGACTTGAGATACTTAAGTTTGTAAAATGGAAAAAAAAATACACCAAGACGCCTACATTACAGCGGCTTATATTATTTATAGTTTCATTAAAGCAGGGCAGTTACTTGGGTCTATATTCAGAGCGGGGCCTGATTGGCTGATTGATTGGTGTGATTGACAGCCAATTTGAATCTGGAGGTTACCTCTTGCCTCCTGGAACCTGTCATTTGTGTAGCAGCTGCATAGAACATTCCAAGTGTGGACTGTTTTTGGCTTTGTTTCATGGCTGTTTTTAAGATGGGTTTTGCCTCCTAGCTCAGGCTGTAATTGAACTTTCTTTGAACTTTGAGCCTCCTGCCTCAGCCTCCCTGGATTACAGGCCTGGAGAACAAGAGTGTTTACTGAGGACTTTGTTGAGGACGGAGAAATCATTTCTGTGTGGCTGCAAACCTCAAGAAGACATAAATAGGAGATGGCTGCTGTCTTCAAATTGCTTCCAATTGGCTGTGCTGACTGTCTTGGTTCATGTTGTTCAGGATGAGGGCTTGAGACGCACGTGGCCATGAAGTTAATCTCAGCAGTCTCTGTTCCCAGACTCCCCCAGCTTTCTCTCCGCTGTAGCAGCGATGTTAGTCTCTGATCTCCATAGAGCAGGGGGCGCCTGGAGCTTATTTATATTTCTATTGCCACAGAGTCAAGGACATGGTCTGCAGAGTGTGAGTTCTCAAAACGGCTTCAAAATAAACAGAAGAATGAATGCACTTACTTGTTTAGACTTCCCAGTTGTAGCGGGTCAGCTTGCTCTACACCAATGCAAAGGTGGCAAGACGCTGGTGCCCTGTGCCTATGGGTCTCCAAATCAACCACCACCATGAAAAATACCCGCACTGTTGTGCCCCATGCAATGAAACTGAGTAAGTGGGCATTTCGTCTTAGGTCTGTCATTAATTACTTATTTAACCTTGGGCAAGACACTTAAATTCTTTTTTCTTTCCATCTGAGAAATGGCAATAATAATGACTAGTCTGCCTATTTCCCACAGCTGCTTTGAGGATCGAGAGATAATACACCTTAAAGTATTCAGGGAACGTCTGAAGCACTTTCCAAATAGAAGGCATTATTAAATGAAATCTCACCTGTAATTCCTGTTTCCACTAACATCTCGTCCCACATCCTTAGATCCCTGTGTGAGCTGGTGAGGTATGCAGTGTAGGTCAGCTCAGGTTTGGTACTGGTAAGACTATTTCAGAGTGTAGACTATCTGACTGATTCTGCCCCCAACTCTCCAAAACCACAGTCTCACATCTGCTCCCGACATCTATTCCACTTCCCCCACTTTTGTTTAAAAATACAGGGACACACACACCTCATGCTCATACACAGACCTACACATGGGCACAATGGCTTCTGGAGGAAAAGAAAATGTATGTGTTTAGCTGGTTGTGGTGGCACATTTGTAATCCTAGCACTTGGAAGGTAGAGGGAGTCAAGTAGAGTTCAAGGCCATTGTCAGAGCCATAGCAGGTTTACCACTAGCCTGCCTCAGAAGAAAAACCCAAACCAAACCCGAATAAAACAAAACTAGATCAAAACACAACACACCCCCCCGTCATTTATTATTGTGTGCTGCTGCATATAAATGTCTCAGAAACTGGGACAAAAATGGGGTTTTATAACCTATTGGTTCTGAGAGGACAGACTGTAGAGCAAACATTCACTTCCATTCTTACTTTCAGAGGAAATTCTATGTATGGGTTTTAATTAAAAAGAGCATATATCTAAGCCAGGTGTGGTGGCACATGCCTGTAAATCTAGCACTTGGGAGGCAGAGGCAGGCCAGTCTCTGTGAGTTCGAGGCCAGCCTGGTCTACAAAATGAGTCCAGAACAGTCAAGGCTATACAGAGAAACCCTGTCTTGAAAAACCTAAAAATCAAAACAAACAAAACAAACAAACAAACAAACAAACAAATAGGTATATTGATATATTTTAAGTTTTAAGGGAAGCCAAAGCCATTGGATAAAAGCTTGTGGGGTTCTTTGTCCCAGTGCAGCTGCTTTGACTGGTTGCAGGATGCCCCCCACCCCCACCCCGCCTTGTATCCCTGTCAAACTCTCCTTGAAGGAGGATTTGCTTTGGTTAGGAGCCCTGTGCTCAAGAGAAGAGTGATCCTCCACGTTTGAGATGCTACCCTGGCAGGCGGAAAAGAGACACAGACAGTGACAATTAGGTTTCACCCAGGGAAGAGGCCAATTGCAAGAGTGCTAGGCCGTGCTCCTGAGTCAGCCAGGTTACACCCAGCTCTCCCAGAGGCAGACGGCTGCTGTAGATCCTGAACAGTTTCCCCTTCGAGCTATGGGGATTTCTTGCCTACTTATCTTCTCTATCAAACCACCTTTCCCTTCCTTTTGCTGGCCTTTATCTGGGAATAGTGTCTTCCTGCCCCAAGGTATTGAGGTCATTTCTGATTCCTTGGTGCTACTTTAAGCAGTTGCTAGTCCCAGAAGCCCCACCCATCTTTCCAGAATCCCCACCCTGCCCTGTCCCTGCTAAAGATGTAAGCCTCTAAATGCCAGAAGTCCCTGGTCACTCCATTGGCTATTTCTTCATCTGACTGATCTCTGATTCTTGTTTATTTATTGGCTTTTTCCTGAAGCTTTCCCTGACTATTTCCAGGCTGAACCTTTAACACTCTTGACTTGATTAAAATCCTTTTTTCTTGTCCCCTCCCATTTTTCTTTGTTTATTTTGTTTTTTGTTTTTTTCAAGACAGTGTTTCTCTGTGTGGCTCTGGCTATACTAGACTCACTTTGTAGACTGGGCTGGCCTCAAACTCACAGAGATCCATTTACCTCTGCCTCCCCTGGTGCTGGGATTACAGGCTTGCCCAGTTTACTTGTCCCTTTTTAATTCCTTCTTTCATTTATGATATTTATGCATTATTTATCTAGTGCTTATTGGAACATATGCAATAAGTTTAACATCCCAACAGTTCAACAGAAGTTACCCATCATGTAATACTTTCTATTTTTAAAATGTGTGTGTGTGTGTGCGCGCGCGCGCGTGCGCGAATAGGTGTGCATGTAGGCATGCATATGTATGTATGTGTGTAGAGGCCAAAAGATAACCTTAGGTGGCATTATCAGGGATGCCATCCTCCTCTTTTATTGAGATAGGGTCTTTCATTGGCCCAGAGTTCATCAATTATTGAGACAGGGTCTCTCATTGGCCCAGAGCTCATCAGTTCTGCTGGATTGGCTGCCAACAAGCTCCCTGCCCATCCTATCTCTGCTTTCCTAATGCTGGGATTAGAAGCACTTGCCATCATGCTTGGCTTTTTAAAAAAAGATTTAGTTTTTAATAAATATATTTATATAATGTAAATATATATATGGATTGTGCACATATGTGTGGGTGCCCATGAGGCCAGAAGTGTTAGATCCCCTGGAACTGGAATTCTATGAAGTTGTGAGCCATTTGACATGGGTGCTGAGAACCAAACTCTGGTCTGTTGGAAGAGCAGACTGTGCTCTTAACCACTAAGCCACTTTCCCCAACCCTCTGCTTTTTAAGGGAGGGGAGAGCAAGCCCATGTCCTTGTGCTTGCAAGGCAGCCACTTAACCTGGAGAATGGTTCCCCGTCCCTGAGAGTTAGTTAGTTTGTTTGTTTGGTTGGTGTTTTTTGAGACAGAGATCTGTGTAGCTTTGACTGTCCTGGACTCGCTTTGTAGACCAGGTTGGCCTCAAACTCACAGCGAGCTGCCTTCCTCTGCCTCCCAAGTACTGGGAATAAAAGTGTGTGCCACCACCGCCCAGTGAGAGTTACTTTCTTAAAGCCTTTCCCCCGAAGAACACATCTGCTGCCCTTCAGGGATGACTGAGTGCCTTTACTCGTCCTTTGCATACTTTGGTGTGACAAATCTGATCTTTGCAGGTCAACTTATAAAAATTATACACAGCAACTCCCTGTTTACTCTCTTAAGTGAGTAAATGATCAGACCAGTGAAACTGTGGGTCAACAGATGAAAGCTAATGTTATTATTTTTCTTTAAACACATGGTACAAGCAGAGGCTGCATAGTGATTTTTACTAACCATGCTCTTTTTAAATTTAAATTAAATTTTATTTTATCTGTCTGGGAGCTTTGCCTGTATGTATGTCTGCACATCATGTGCATGCCTGGTGCCTATGAAGCCCAGGAAAGGGACTAGATCTTCTGGAACTAGAGTTACGGACAGTTGCGAACCACCATGCGGGTTGTGGGTGCTGGGAGATTGAACCCAGGTCCTCTGCAAGAGCAACAAGTGCTCTTAACCATTGAGTCCTCTCTTTAGGCCTCAATTATGCTATTTTTGAAAAGAGCTTCTAGGATCTCAATATGACCGTTTGCAATAATAGTAAATACTTGCTTATCTCTCTTGAAGTAATGTATGTATGTATGCGGTGTATTGTATGTGTGTGGTATATGGGGTGTGTGTGTGTGTTATGGTGTCTGTGTGTATGGTATATGTGTGTGGAAGTCAGAGGACATCATATATCTGGTTCTATCACCTTAGTCCCTTGGGAAGGTGTGTGTGTTGACGGTCTCTCTTACTGAACCTGGAACTAGCCTACCAGCCAGTAAGACCCAGAGACTCTTTTAACTCTACCCCTTAGAGCTGTTGCAGGCATGGGCACAGCCAAACCTGGCTTTTAATGTGAGTGTTGGGGATTTGAACTCAGTTCTTTGTGTTTGCACAGCAAGCACCCTTATCCCTTAAAGCACTTGTTAAAATGAAGTTTTAATGTTCACACCCATGCTAAGTGGTATTATGCATTCTAGTTCACGATCTACTATATGACAGAAGCTGGTGTTGGAGGCCATGGTCCTTGGCCACAAAGCCTTCCTAGTGTCCTTAAGACAGGAATAGAAACAGTCCTGTGTGGCTCATGCAATTCATTGTGATTGTTAATTTTATCTATTCTATAAACCCATTTATACCCAGAGCAGATCACACCCTCTACTCTCTCACTTTGAAATTAACCACTTTTAGGCTAATGGCCTTTTTCTATCTTTTAAGAACCATGTACACAAACACTCATAAGAAATGTTTAGTGTTGTTTGAAAAAATTATATGTAAATGGTACTCTTAGGAGTCTCCCTCTGCAGTTTGTGTTTTAAGCATCAATTTGGTTTTTAAGGTTGACGTATATGAAGATGGTATTTTCAATTATTGTATTGCACTTCACTTATAATCATGCATTATTCATCTGGTCTCCAAGGGTGGGGCATTTAGGTTACTCTCAACGCGAAGCTATTAATGGGTTACAAAGAGTATTCCTGGCTCTTACCATTTTCTACACCTTTAACTGGCGTTTCATGCTCTTGCTCTCACGATACTATCCCTTGGAAGCCTCCCCTAAATTCTCGTAGATGATTCCAGTGTCCTAAGCACCTTGCTACACGGAATTCACTAAATATGGATGGATGAATGAACGAACGAACAAACGCATGTCCAGCATGTCCAGAGCATCTCAAGGAATGTCCTCTTCAGTGGACTGTGGCGCCTTTGACCCCGTCCTCCTTTGACAGCCCCACTTCTGCTCTCCCTCATTACTGTAACCAGCCAAGGGGTGTGTTGGTGTTTGGGGCATGAGGTCTGCCTCTCCCTACAAGTTCAGGCTTCCAGCAACCCCCAGCGTTTGATGTTGGGTGCTTCAACCGCTCCTTCTCTGAGCTCAGCCGGGCGGGCCGGGCGCTGCTCTCTCAGATCCCTCCGCGCGAAGCCGGCCGGCGCTTCTTTCTGCGGGAAACCCCTGGGCGCGCGGCGGCGACGGGGGCGGAGCCCGTGGGGGGGGTGGGGGAAGGTGGGAGGAGGCCGAGGCGGAAGGACACGCGAGCCGCCAGCCGCGCCGCGCAGCCAGAAACTTTCTGCCAAACTTCGGGCGGCGGCCTGGCTGCGCGGAGTGGAGGGGCGGCGCAGCGGGAGCTCCGGGACTTGGCGAGCCGCGGGGACAGGGAAGCGCACGCGCGCGCGAGAGAGAGCGAGAGAGCGAGAGAGCGGGGCTCCTGGTTGGAACCCGCTTCCCATGCGGATCTGCGCTGGCGGCGGCCTCGGAGATGCCCGCTCTGCGTCCCGCCGCGCTGCGGGCGCTGCTGTGGCTCTGGCTGTGCGGCGCGGCCCCCGCGCACGGTGAGTACCGGGCGCCCGCGAGACCATCCCTCTGCCTCTGCTCTCCGGGGGCTGCCTCTTCTGAGCTGCCCGGTCCGGGCCTGGAGTCTCGGCGTAGCATAGAGTCTCCGGTTCCGCGTTTGCGGGGGTCCCGGGCGAGCAGCTCGCGGGCCAAGGTGCGAGTGTGGCCCGGAGGGCGGTTGGGGCTTGCTGGAGCGCCCCGCTTTTGACACCCTGATCGGTCCGTCCGTCCTGAGGAGGAGTTGGGCGTGGGGCTCAGGTCCCGGAGAGGTGGAGGCAGCAGTGGGGGAACTGGTGTGGCAGCGTGCTGAGCCACATGATTGAAAATCTCAACTGCTGTTATTCTTTCCGAGGCGCGGAGCTCTGCTGCGGTTCCAGTGTGCGTCCAGCCCCAGGAATGTGGTGTGACGATCCCCAACTCCTCCAACCTGGCAGCAGCTTGTTACTCTTTTGGCACCGTTGGGGGTGGGGCAGGGGCAGGCTAGGAAAAGTGGAGACGTTGGTTGATCCAAAGTGCTTGCTTAGAAGGGCTCGTTATGAGTGAATATTCCATACAGCCTCGATATCACAGTGGGAGCCAGGAAAGGAAATCGAATCATACTTTACCCACCCCACCCACATCTTTAGCTTTTACGTTTCTTTGGAATGTTGTATGGAAAGAATTTGGGCTTTGGAGCCCAGCTTTGTAATCCTGGATTCAAATCTTCTGTATTAACGCACCAATAAAATGGGGGTGAAATTACCCAGATAATAGGATTAATTAGAAGAATGTATATTAAACCAGTAGCGCTTAAAAGATGCTCAGAAAAGCCCTTTCAGGGTAGGGGCACCGTGTTAGCCTGTATTTCCATGGGGGGGGGGTATCTTGTACATGTTTGTTGAACTGGAAGGGGCCCCCTTTGCTCAAGGAGAGTTAAATTACCCCCGCCCCCAAAACCAAAACCTAGTATATTTTTTTTCTTCAGAGAAAGGACGGGTTTCAGAAAAATACAGTCTTTGTTCATTGAAACAGGCAGCTGACATGCCAATCGCAGATGCTCTGAGGAGGGCTTGATTATTTATCACCTGCAAACAGTGTTGGGTTGTTCAGCACTAGCCAGAAACTTTTTGGAAAGTTCAAGTGTCTTATATTGAGGTTGTGTGAGGTTGAACGGTTTCTAAAACACTGGACTAAAACTCAGCGATGGCTTTTTTGTCTTGCCCTGTTTCTTTGAGTGAAGCTGTCAGCCCTAAGTGTAGAGTTAGGTATGTAATTAGTGTGATTTTTTTTTTCTTCTTCTGAGGATTATAATATTTGGTCCGCCATGACTTGTTTTATTTAGTAAATAACTTTAGTCTTCATGATCGTGTCTCTTCCCGCATGAGATAGGATTAAAAGGCCAACGTATTTTTTTGAGTATTGCAGGACTAATAAATAGGGCTGTAAAGTGATTCACAAACGTAACTGCTAACATTGGTGACAGAAATGGATGACGCTGCTACCTGAGTTTTCCTTCCTTGGTGAGCCCCAGTGCAGTGACCTGATGTCTCCTTTTTCTGTTCATGTGTGCCATTGCTATCACTGATTATCATTGGGGCAGGTGTCAAACTGAGGGTTAGTCCAGTTGGCTCAAATAATAGGATTTAGGTATTTGGGGTTTTGGACAGGTGTTCCTTAGATGCAAAACTATTGTCATAAAAGAGATTAAAGAGCAAATCTTAAGTCTTCCCAGAGCCTAGCAGGGTGTCTTCCTAATCTACTATGATGTCTTTGGCCAGGGCACCAATTATAACCCTCCCTAACTTTTGAGTGTTCTCATGTTTGGCTTCTGGCCAGTTGTTAATTTAAACATTGCTGGTTCCTAAGGCAAGGAGCTGTCAACCCATCTGTCTGGCTGTCTGGACAGTGCTCTCCAACCACCCCTTACTTCTGGTTTTCTTTTTGCTCTGCAGTGGGAGTGACTCCCTGGCTTTACTATTACCTAGACACTTTCTTAGTTGACTCCTTACTGAGAGAGTAAGGTTTTTTTCTTTCAGGTGGAGATGAAATTTACCCTATACCTATTTCCCATTTTTCTTTCTTGGAGGGAGGGGCGAGCAATTGGTTACAGGAGCTCTTGCTCTGTGATGTTTGAACAATATTTAGCAGTATTTGGTTTGTGTTTCTTTGCTGCCTCCTCCCTGGGTTTGTGTTACTCAGAGAAGCAACCTCGGCTCACCTGGCTTGTCCCTGATTTTAGGTCACAGGACACAGAATGTCTGAACGCAGTGGGATATGCTTGGATGCTTGAGAGAAACCTGACAATACATTTTAAAAATATCATACCCACAGAAATTTTATTTTGCCCACAAAATTTGCATTGATCTGGTTCCCACTCTCTGCCATTCCTGGTGACCCTCCAACCGAGCTGCGACAGAGCCACTGGAGGGTTCTTGCTCTCAGTACCCTGGCATTCCCACACAGTAGGCCCGAGAACCTGTAATTAAAAAGAAAGGCTTATAAATGATTCTGACACAGTGACCTGGTAGGGCAGTCACGGATCAGTCCCACTGTATCTGCCTTCAAGAGGTATATGAGATCACCTCTTTTAGACTTTGATGATTTCCACATTGAACCTAGCTTTAACCAGTGATTAACCCTTCTGACTTTCAAGGAATTCAGAAATCGCTAACACAAAAGCTGTAGACTATAATTTGTTCCTTCTTGGTCACAACTGTCTGTTTTAAAAGGCTTGTGTTTGAGTGACATCACACACTGTCCCCCCTCTCTGTCAGAAATTCTTCTTCAAATATACACACATGCAATTTTTGGATTTTTATTTTTTATTTTTTTAAAAAAGATTTATTTATTATTATGTGTACAATGTTCTACCTGCACGTGTGCCTCCCCACCAGAAAAGGGCACCAGATCTCATTATAGATGATTGTGCCACTATGTGGGTGCTGGGAATTGAACCCAGGACCTCTGGAAGAGCAGCCAGTGCTCTTAACCTCTGAGCCATCTCTCCAGCCCCAATTTTTGGATTTTTAAGAATAGTTTTTTTCCAGAATTTTGTGTGTGTGTGTGTGTGTGTATGTGTATGCCCATTGGCATGTATATATGCATGTATACATATATATAAAATTAAAACCCTCTAAGGCATGATTTGAACAGGAATGTAGTCTATGCTTACAGTCCGTATGTAATTGTTTCCTTTCTTGATAACTCTGTCTGGATTTCTCAGATTGATCTGTTCTCTGTCCTGCACTTGATGGGTTTTCCTGCTCCTGTCTTCCCTTTCTTTCCAAATGACTTGAAACCAAAACCTTTCCCCGTCCTGCACTTTCCCTCTGCATCAGTCCAGTGTACATGTAGTATTTTGGACAGGCCACTAAGCCGGGAGCCAGAAGACCAGAAGTCGCCTCCGGGCCTGTTATTAATTGATTTGGTGACCTTGCAGAGGAGCCTATGTTTTGGTAGTCTGGTTTCTCATGGACTTTGTCACTGATCACAGGGCCGGTTACAGAGTTGTGACTAGAATTTCCTTCCTCAAGGCCTCAGGTCTAGGGCCTTGTTCACTACCCATACTGCTTCCATCTCATGCACAAGGACTTATGTACACAGAAACACAGCCTGGAGTGCTTGTTGTTAGTGTGTGCTGAGGGCGAGAGTTGTGCCTTTGCATTTATGTGCGTGTCCTTCTAATGCTTCCCTCCACCCTGCTGCCCCGCATGATGCCTTGGCATCGCAGTGGCATCCTGTAAAGACTTGCTTAGTTGAACAAGTGACTTCCAGGGCCTTTTTAATCGTAGACCACCATGGTCCTCTTGCGTGGCTTTTAAATGGCATGTGCAAGAGTCTTCGGTTACCTTGCATCTGGGGAAAAGCCAACATTTTTCCTTTCCCAGATGTTTTATTTAACCTGCCATTTTGACTGTGTGTGGCGTTCTCTCTCTCTCTCTCTCTCTCTCTCTCTCTCTCTCTCTCTCTCTTCCTCCCATCACTTCTGCTGTTGAAAAGGTCTTTTTGAGTTTGGAGTCTCATGGGGCAGTTGAGAGGTGGTACCCATTCTTACCTCATCTTCTCCTGCTCCCCGTATTGCAGCCACAGGGCAGCACTCACTGTAGTTTTATTCAGATTTATCTTAACAGAGGAGTCATTCATTTTGGGGACAGCTTGGGATCATTTTTGGAGTAGTACATTTTTCTTTGGAGTTAGGTTTGTTTTTGATATTTTTGAGTATTTTCATCTTAAACTTGTTGATGCCACTCTGTACCAGACTAATAGCACTGTATTTTAGTAGTATAGCTGTTTTTCTGGAATGTTACTACCAAACCAAATTGAACCAACCAACAACAAAATATACCTTCCTCCCACACGAAAGCTAAGACGTGATGAATAAATGAGACAGCCACCTGTGCTTGGTCTCTGACACAGATCCTACTCCCTGAGAGAGGTGCTCTGCCACACACTACCCTTTTCTGTCCTACAGTCCTAGCGCGTGTGCCCAGTGTGCAGAGCCACCTGGGCTGAAGGTTGTGGTTGAGCGCCTGTGGCTTGGTTGGCTTCCCTGGGGCTTTTTGTGGGAGAGCAGCAGGTGGGTCAGGTGTCTCCACACCTTCTCCTTAAAGACAGAGCATCAGTTGAAATCTCAGCGTGTCTGCAGACTTATGCTACCTGGTGCCTTTGGGGTGAGACAGGGCTGGTTTTGAACTCTTGGTTCCCGCCTCCCCCCTGCCCCCCCCATAGCAACTTCTGGAGTGTTGGCCTACAGCATACACCATCACATTGCACCTGGCTTTGTGCTAACCCCCCCTTTTTACTTAAGGGGCGGGTCAAGTCTCCCCCCTTGTTGTATGCGCTTCTGTTTATCCCATGCTGGAGCTGATCTCTTTTGACCTCCTGGCGAAGGGCAGTCAAGATGGGGGGCAGCCGTTCTTTGACTCCTCTCATTCTTAAGTGCAGCATGGTGTTCCTCTCATGTGGCTTCCACTCCTTGGTGGCATCTCTGGGTTTTGTCCCTAGAGTCCCGAGCTTTGTGTGGGTGATAGAGGTCTAAAAGGGGTGGCCGTGTACCCTTCCCTGAGGTGACAGGGAAGCACTGATGCTCTTCTGTCTGGGACGGCTGTTCAGGTGAACTGCCTTAGCGCTGCGTGCTCATTCTTCCCTTCCCAGATAGGCCCATGGGGAGGAAAGAATTTGTCCAGCACTTTCCCTGGCTCCTCTTAGGAAAAGAACACATGATTGTTCTGGGCAGTCTGACTCAGTGGGTCTGGAGTTGTGTCTGAGAATTTGTTTGTTCTAGCAGTTGTCAAATTAGGGGTTGGAGTACCTGGTGCGCAAGCAAGAGGACCTGAGTTTGGACCAAAGCTGTGGTGGGTGGGGGTGGGAGGAGGCAGAGACAGGAGGATCATGGGAGTTTTATCAGCCAGTCCGTCTAGCTGAAATAGTGAACTCTAGATTTAGTGAGAGATCCTTCAAAAAGCAAGGTAGATGGGGCTGAAGAGACAGGTCAGAGGTCATGAGTGCTTGCTGCTCTTCCAGAGGACATGAGTCAGGTTCCTAGTGCCTGTGCCAGGTACCTCAGAACTGCCTGTAACTCCAGTTCCGGGGGGATCCGATGCCCATTTCTGGCTTCCATGGGCACGCGCACACACACACACACACACACACACACACACACACACAAATACAGTTGTACCTTCCGCAGTGACAGCTTGAAAAGGAGGATGCCACTCTGCTATCCCAATAAGGCTAATAAAATTGAATATTGCATGCTTTAGGACTGATGTGTGTATAATGCATGTCTTTGGAGGCAGTCTCCCTCCCCCAGTGTCACACAGATCCCGGAATGCACAGACTTTTGCAGGCGCAGCACTGTCTGTAGCCCTGTGATTGAGCGCTTCCTTGGAGGAGGTCTGTTTTGTTAACCTGTGAATGCGTCGCTGGTGACAGCGGTTTCCCTTGAGTGCATCGGCATAAAGAGCGAAAAAGACAGCTTATTCCAGGTATCCAATTTTTGTTTTTGTTTTTTTGAGAGAGGGTCTTCTTCTTTAGCCCATATTGGCCTGGATCTCACTGTGTATTCCAGGCCTGCCTTGAACGTACAGCTTCCCAGGTGTTGGGGTTAGAGAGAGGAGCAAGGCGTCACCGTGGTGGCGGCACACGTTGGGGAGGATTGGAATATTCTGACACACGGAGGGAAAAGGACACTCATGGGACTGTTGAAGGCCCGTGAACAGAGCATTCTGCAGCAACCATGGCACTTCCTATTACTGCCTTTGATGGGAAGAAGGAAGTGGCTTTTTAGAAGCAGTTGCGCGTCCTCGGCCTGTGGTAGGTCAAGCTGCACAGTGTTCTTTGGCAGTGGCAGGTTTGCTGTCATCCTTCCCCCTTTCCCATTTGAAAGTCTTACTACCTATATGGCGGCTAATATTATGGCCTGCAAAACAAGAGTGAAACTGAGCAAGGAGAGTTGTAAGAGCTGGAGTGAGCAAATCAGTGCTGGTATTCATTATTATTATTTTTTTTATTGTTGTGTTTGGCCAACGTATTCAAAGAACTCGGAGTTACTGCTCAGTTGCCAACAGCTGTAGAAGGGAACTGACTTGAAGTCCAGAAACTGCCCTGGGTAGGCCTCTGGGAACTGGGGTGGGGGGTGGGGGGGGCAGGGCACTGCAAGAGGGACCCAGGTTGGCTGGAAGAGCACAGGCGCCAGCTCAGCCATGGAGTTGGCCTGTAGTTCAGGGGGGCCAAGGGCTTACAGCCCTCGATGGCGTGGGCTCTAAGATGGGTGCCGTGTTAGGGGCTTAGGCGTGTCATCAGGCTTCATTTGTATTTCCCTTGGCATCTTGCGGCAAGCAGTGCAGGGGAATTTAGTCTTCAGGTGTGTGGGAATGGTACCCAGAGTGGAAGTTAGGATCCCAGCCCAGCACTGATACCATCGCTGAGATGAGACAGATCAGGACATGATGAGCAGCACAAAGGCCATCTAGCCGTTTATCTGCACTCACTGAAAGCAGTTTCCTGCAGTCTGGGTGACTAAGAGCAGTGGGGTTCCAGGGGAGGATACTTCAGGGCTACTAACTAGGGAACAGTGGCCCCAGCTCCCCTCACTCGGGGGCAGGGGTTTCTTTGCTATTTGGCACAGTCTGCTATTTTCTTTTCTCTGTTGTAACAAGGGGGTGGGGGGAAAGACTTAACTTGGGAAGAAGACAAAGACCCCCCTTGTCTGGCAGGGAGTGTGAATATAAAATTGGCACACGTTGTGGTGGCTATTAGTGGGTTTGTGATGAGAGAGCGCCGTGTCCTCAGCCCTGTGTGACCAGCTTGCGACAGGACACATTGGGGTGGAGACTGCGTACCTTGGAAGACCCAGTTCTCAGCGGCCGTGGCTGAAAGGGCTTTTTGGTACAGGCATGGGGAGTGTGTGGTGTGGACACACCCAGAGTCACTGCTGCAGGTGGCATTGATTACTCACACTGACATAGCCCTCATCCTGTTTTACTTGTCCTAGCAAAATCCTGTTCTGCCAGCTCCTCACTCATGTAGTTCCAGGAGAGTTTAAAAAGGTCTTGGTGATTGCGGGGGTGGTCATTTCACTGTTCTTTGGCCCTGTGGAACTATAGGCCAGTGCCCATGGCTGAGCGGATGTCTTCCAGCCGGGTGCGGAGGGCCTGGGTCCATCTTCCAGTGGACTGCAGCCTAGGGAAGGTTCTGGTCTCTAAGTCAGCTCCTTCTATAGGTTGCTGGCAACTGAGTGGTAACTCTGGCTTCTTTGACTATATCGGACAAACATCATGCCAGCATAGAGTCATTGCCACACAAAGACAGGTTGGGTGTGTGGTGTTGCAGAACCTGTTTCTGGGGTAAGAGTAACTCTCCCACTCACAGACATGTTTATTCATATGAAGAAAGTATGTGTGTTTTGTGAGGTAAGGAAAACATGATGAGAATATTTTGATTGGAGTCAGATATTGTCTTCTTAATAATATGTCTTCACTTAACAAATAGCACCCCTTTAAATACAACTTTGCTTGCCAGGTAAGGTGTTGAACACACAGCTGTGGCTGTATTCTAAAGTATACGGCCCTTTGCCTCGGCAGGTGTATGTCTAAATTGTGTGGTTTGCTGCCTTTCATTTTGTGTTCCCCTCCCTTCCCTCCCTCCCCTTCCTCTCTGTGAGAAAATTCTGGATAGTGTTTAGGTCACAAGCATTCCCAGTCATCTTCCTAGCCCCAGAAAGCTTGTCTGTTGGCAGACTCCCTCAGTGTCCCAGTAAGAGTAATGGAATGCCGACTACTCAGGTGGTGGGTTCACTCCTACAGGAGGGAAGTGCTGAGCTTCCAGGAGCCTTGTGGCTCCTCTGCTCTCAGACCCATTTGTGTGGAAAATCGCAAGTCTCGCTGAGGTTCGAGTACATCCTATCTTGTTTGTTCATTTTTATATTTTTCTTTGCAGTGAACATGGCAGCTGTTTATTCCCTGCCTCTTCTTTAATTGGGACACATTAAAGATATTTGCTTTCTTGCAACATTTAAGACACGTCCAAATCTTTATGAGGATTTAAAGGAAAAAGCCCATATGGTGTGCCTAAGCCATGTTTTTGTCATTATGTTACTATTTAAAGCCAGCAAGGGTTGAACAGGGTGGTGCTTACCTAATTCTAACATGCTGGAGGCTGAGGCAGGAGGATTGCTGTAAGGACAGTGCAACCAAGGCAGCATAGGAAGACACCCTATCCTCCAAAAGTAAAGCAAGTAAGCACTTACAGTTCTTAATACACACTTCCTAACCTTTAAGGAAAATGGTTGTAACTAAAAACAAACATTGTAACAGTTTCGCTCAGGTAGGTTTACATAGCAACAAAATTATTCCTTATGTTTACACATAATTAACTCATATTTATACTGTGTTGATTTTCCCTGGCACCTTTACAAGATTTTGTGTGTGTATGTGATTTTAAAAGTCGTTACATTTAGAACTCTCTAGGTTTGGGAGCAATCAGAAAAATACCATCACACCACTGTTACTGTTTTGGTATTCTGGTATGTACTTTGTTATGTCTTTTCTTTTTTTTTCTACTCTTCTATAATTAAGATTTTAAAAGCTATTGTACATTTAAAAGCTACTATATTATACATTTTAAAAGTTCTATACATTCACCACGTAAGGGGTTTTCTGTTTACAGTGTTTTTGTAAGTCTGAGTCCACTGATTAAATAATACTCTAAAGAGTAGGCTCCTGTATTCTGACTTCTCTCCTTTGGCTGCAAATTTGACTGGATCTATCCTCTCCCCTCCCATGCATGGACAAGAATTGTCTGCACACAGGAAGAAGCTTTGTTGTTTGAGATTCTAGCAATGTCTATATCTCAGAGAGTATCTAAAAAGTGAGAGAAAACCAACATCTCTAATAAGCATATCATCTCTAAGCCAAACTTGTGGTTGACATTTTGATGGTTTACAGTACTTTGCCCATTTTGAGTATCTATTAGAAAAGTTTAATTGGAATTTTAACACACATAATTTTTAAAAAAAAATTAAGTAATTAATTCAGATTGAATCTTAATTGTTCTCCCCTCACTTGTATCTTCTTGTTCCTCCCTCCCTCCCGCTTTCACCCTATTCCCCTCCCCTAGGCCTGTGACAGAAGGGGACCTCCTCCCCCACCATATGACCACAGCCTATCAGGTCTCATCCTGGTAGCCTGCTTACCCTTCTTCTGAGTGCCACCAGACCTCCCCACCAAGGGGAAGTGGTCAAATAGAGGGCATCAGAGTTCATGTCAGAGTCAGTCCCTGCTCTCCACACAACTGTGGAGAATGTGCTGTCCATTGGCTAGATCTGAATAGATCTTCTAGGTTTACTGCATGCATTGTCTTTTGTTGGTACAGTATTTTGAGCAGACCCCCCTGGGTCCAGATCCTCCAGCCTTGATGGTCTTCTTGTAGGTTTCTAGGACCCTCTGGATCTTTCTATTTCCCCATTCTCCCATACCTCTCTCACCTGGAGTCCCACTAAGAAGTCCCAGGATCTATCCCAATCTCCTGCTAAGTGAAGACTTTCAGGGGACATCCCTGTTGGCCTAGTGTCAATTATAAGTGAGTATATGCCATGTGTATCATCTCCTGTATCACTAAAAAGAGTACGGACATTTCCTCCATGTATGTAAGTAGCCTTTAAGAATATGGCTTCCAGCAGGCCGCGGTGTCACAGGCCTTTAATCCCAGCACTTGGAAGGTAAGAGGCAGGCAGATCACACTGTGAGTTTGAGGCCAGCCTGGTCTACAAAGTGAGTCCAGAACAGCCAAGGCTACATAGAGAAACCTTGTCTTGGAAAAAAAGAAAATAGAAAAACAACAACAACAAAACAAACAAACAAACAAAAAAACCCAAACAACAACAATAACAAAACCAGGTTACTGTATTGCTCTCCGTAGTTTGATGCTGTCGTTTGTGCCTTAGCAGAGCATGCGGCTGTGGTGCTCCTGGCCGTTGCCAGCATTAGGTCTCATTTAATAATTCTTAACTACCTGGCAGATGGTAAGTCCTACCTCATCTCCTGTTGCTTTTCCCATTAGAGCAGTGCAGCTGAAAAAAAAAAAAAAATCTAATGAGCATTTATAGTGCCTTTTCTTCCTTTCTATTTGTTCGTTACTCAACTGTCTTTTACTCATGAATGTTTTCCATCACCTGAACTGAAAAAGCTCTCTCAGTATTAAGGAAGATGATCCTTTATCTGCTTTAGAAATGTGACAGGATGCCTGTCAGGTTACAGTACAAAGGGCTGGGGGTATGGTGTGGTGGAGCACATGCCTAGCATGCCTAGCACCAAGGCCAGCCAGCCAAACCCACCTTCCTCCTGCTCACTGTATCTGTTCCTCCCTCCCTCGCTGCAACACAAAGACCCAAATATGCAAACCAAAAGGTGTACACAGTACCAAATTTGGTATACATAGTTTTCCTCTGATAAGTTAATTGTTTCTCATCTTTAAATTCGAAAGGGCTTGGTCAACCTTTTATATTTTTATTTTTTGAGACAAGAGTCTTCGTGTGTAGCCCTGGTTGGCCTAGAACTCAGAGCTACGCCTTGGCTTTGCTGGGATTAAAGATGTATGCAGTCATGCCTGACCTTGGCAATTAATTTTGGCAATTTTTAAGATACATTTTTGGTATTGTTTTTTAGTTCTGATTTTTGAGACAGAGTCTTGTTCAGCCCTGGCTAGCTTCGAACTCACTACAAAGTGGAGGCTGGCTTTGAACTCTGGATCCTTTCGCCTCCATCTCCCTAGAGGTGGCATTACTACCATTACTTGGCTTGGCGCTTTAAATTCGGATCTTACTTTATTATATAATAGCACGTTGTTAGTTGTATGCGCCAAGAGAACATACATTTACTCCAATGCCAGGTTTTTAAAACGACCTTGGAGGCAAATGATATGCTACTCCACTACTGTCCTGTCTTTCTGACTATCCAAATATTTGGAGCATATGACACTCTGAAAGGTATCTCGTCTGCCACTCACTGCTAATTCTGACACTTTGACCTAACTGGTAAGCCGGGACAGTGGTCAGGGCAGTCAGTTCAGGCCGACAACAGGATGACTAAGATTCCCTTCCCTCTACCCTCACCAAATTGATTAGTTGTGGGATAGAATGGGCTGAAGCAACCTGTTGTTTTGGCACCCTGTGGACACCACCTGTTTCCTCCATTTCTCCTTCCAGCCTCCCGCTGCTGCCCTGGTGCAGAGCTGTGTGCACAGCGGGTAAGTGATCAGTTGTTGTTGCCGAAGAATGTTGCAATAAAGAAGGGTAGATTGCTTTTTGCAAGCTTGCATGTTCTTAAGACACCCCACTGCTTTGGACATGGAGTGCTCCGGCTGAACGGCCCTGGGCTGAAGCCTTGCTGGTCTCAAGTGTCTGGCGCGGAGTAATTTCAGGCTGTATGAATGCTTAAGTATCACTGGAATTTACTGGGCTGGCTGTTTGCCCGCAATTACCATATTTAGCATGAGGAGACCTGGGGGATGAGGATATTTCTGACCAACCAAAGACGGAAACTCTCTGAAGGACTACAACTTTTTTTCTTTTTCTTTCTTTCTTTCTTTCTTATTCTGCCGAGGCTACCCCCCCCCCCCCCCCTTTAATGAGGTAGTTAGGAGAATGCCAGCCAGGCTGGGACTCTAATTTGTGACAACTGGTCTTTGTTTTTGTGCTCTTACCACATAATTAATTTATGGATGGGCAAAGAGATTTGATAGTGAAATTCGTTCTCACCCTGAAGTCCAGTCTGTTTTGGGAGGAAGTGGAGAATTCTGATGCCTCATTTCTCGGCCACTGCTCAGCCAGCAGGTGGGGCTGGGCCTTGCCGAGGCTGCTGGGTACGTGTTCCGGCCTTTCTCCTTTAAGATGTGCTCAGTTTCGGCTCTGTCCTGGCCTGGATTTATTTTGGCCTACCCTTTGCCTCCGCCCTGTGTTTGGAGCCACCCCGCTGTGGCCTAACAGTACTCTGCCTCAGTTTTTCCATTTAAAACCTGAGCTAGTAATGGAATGGCCGGCAAATACAATTAACATAAACATTATTTTTATAAAGTCAAACAACCTCCAACATCAATACAGCCCTAGGTAGTTCAAAGAAAGGCTCACAGCAGGTGTTTCTTTAATCCCCACAAAACCTTGGTGAGGCAGAGCCTCCAAGGACTCAGGTGGCTTTCTGTTGTTCATTCCTAGGTCAGGGCAGGCACTTAAACTCACATCTTGATTGTTAGGGTTTTGTTTTGTTTTGTTTTCCTAAAAAAAAAAAGAGAAAGAAAGAAAAGTCTGTTGGGCTTTCACTGTGTAGGCATCCTCCCTATAGGCCTGTGTGTGTTTCTTCATTGTCCTTTGGGGTAGACAGTCTTTAACTGCATTGTAGGTTAAGGAGTTTGGATCCCAGAATATTAGTGAGAGTCAGTCAGGGAGGCATCAGGTTTCATTTCGAGCCCCGCCAGGACCTCTGTAGCTACTCTACTTTATAGCTTCCCTGGAAGAGAGAGGGAGGGATGGGGAAACTGAGGCTCAAGGTATTGCAATTAGTAATTGAATTAGTTTAGATTCAGAAATAGCTCTGATCCCAATATTCTTCCGTGTATAAAGACATTGCACACATATTTTATGAGATGAGTAACTAAACATCAAGTCACAGAATATTTTTTTTTTTTTTTTTTGAAGAGCCAACCTTTTAGGAACCCTTTGTGTCTTCTGGTCAATGGATGGATGTCAGCTGACAGGTGCAGCTGTGGCCCTGGCCTCCTCTCTGCTGCCTCCACCACACCACCTAACCACAACAGGCAAATCCAATTCAGGGAGACTGGCAGGAGTCCCCATTAGACCAACGTGGGTCTCAGCTCTGAGGTCTCTGGTGGGCTGCTCTCAGAGGCACACAGACCCTGGCTCTCCTTGGGACATTCCCATGTGTGTAGAACCTTGGAGAGGAATTGTCGGCTTTGTGGGAAGAAGGTGGAGACACTGACCCGTGTGGCTCCCAGCTTCCCAGCTCTTGTCTTTGGGTAGGTTTCCTAAGTTCTTTGTGCCTTCATTTTGCTGTCCGTGCAATGAGGATAGTGGCCGTGTGTGATTTGGGGTTTGTTGTGAGTGTTAAATAAGACTGAGTCACAGGGCAGTGTCTGGAACAAAGTGAGTGTGGTAAGGACTTGGCAGTGGTGTTCCTTTAGGGCACGGGATGGGCCGCCCATTCATTGCCTTGGAGTGGGTATCCATCTCCTGTGATCTGAGTGGGAATGAGTGACTGCAAGTCCCCGGTGAAGAGCCAGGGACTTCTTTGGTGTCACAGGTCGGGGCTGTTCTGTGGCTTCTTCTGACTTGGGAAGTGTTGAAGAGCATCACGTTCAAGCCTCTTCCCGCGATGGGGTATAATTGCAGCTTGGAGAAATTGTGTGTATTACTGTTGAGTACCACAGTGAGGAATACCATTATAGCTAGGATACTCAAATCATTATCTCCGTTAGACATTATAAAATAGTACAAATATCCCACGTCCCTCACTCTAACCTCAGAGGCTATTGGAAGTTTAAAAATCTTGGGCTGGGAGTTACCCTCCTACTCCACACCCAGATTTAGGGATGGGGAAACTGAAGCCTATAGAAACAGAGTGGCTGCCAAAGGAACTGGAGCCAGGTGAGGGCCAGGGCCAGAAATCATGCTCCTGATATTTGGTCACATGTTCCTTTTTGTTTTTGTTTTTCCTCAGTGCTTGTTCCTCAGAGGTGTGTCAGTGTGTTGGCTATCTGGGTTTTGAGGTCTGAGGGTTAATTTCAGAGCCAACAGCAGTGAAGGAGTAGGAGGGCTTGGGGAGGGCAGAGGTGTAGCCATCTTGAGGCTGTCTCTGAAGTAGAGAACACGTATCCCGGGGACTCCTGCTTGTTCCTTTAGACTTCCTTGTCCTGACGAGGGTAACCCAGTAGGCCTGGTGTGACTGATGATTCCGAGCTGGAGCAGCCAGGACTCGGAAGCTGCTGTCTCAGATATACTTTAACATTTGTTTCCCGTGACAGCTTGCTTATCTCCAGTCTTGGCAGCCTTAGACAAATGGTTGCCAGTTTGTTTGTTTGTTTTGTTTTGTTTTAAGAAAAAAAAATTCCAGATTCTACTTTGCAGATTTTGTAAGCCACCTTCTACCTACCACTCCCTTCTGCTCCCTCTATAATTATTTTTAAGACTTTGTTTTTCCATCGTGGGAGTATGAAAGGCTTCCTTTTACCATCTGGGATATTTATAATTACTGCTAAGTAAGTCGACAGAAAATGTTAAGTGTGTTCATGATAACTCAGATGTCAAACTTAAAATACTTAACATATGTCTCCTATAATTAGGATCTTTCTGAAAAGGCAGTTGAAGCTGATTTTTGAGAACTCTGTACTAAAGGGAGGGACACATATGGGGACACTGGAGAAGCTGCAGTGCCTTCAGGAAAGCTGATCCAAGACAATGGCTCCTTGTTAATAAAGTAAACCAAACAGAGAGAAACCTCTGTTCTCATGGAGTGTGTGTGACTTCAGTCGCTTCCATGTTCTGAGAGTTTATGAGGTGACAGATGCCTGGGAAGACAGGATTCACTTCTTTTGGTCCTTGGAGTAAGCATTATGACTCCTGGTCACAGAAAGTCCAAGGAATGGCAATGCATGTCACCCTCCCAGCCAGTGGCTCAGAGCTGCCACTGAGCCCGACTAACCTGACTGGAAAGCCAACTCCCAACTCTAGGGCGGTCTGGTGGAATCCTGTAGGCTGGCGGATGACCTAGCTATGTGTTTAATAATGTGTATGCTGAGTTGACACTTCATTCTTCATGGCAGTATTTTAACTCTTAATGAATGCTGCATAATATTATGGAAATTATTAATAGTTAACTACCCACTTGCATTTGGGAGAATTCTAGGTCCTTCTAAATCTTTTCCTAACTAGGAAGGATGTATTTATATTGCTAGTCATGACAAAAAAGTTGCTGTTATTTCTTGACCCCTTCCAAAGAAATTCTTCACTAGAAAGAATATGTATAGCTTTTTTTTTTTTTTTTGTAATGAGAAGTTTAGAAAGATTGAAAATGGCAGTCTATTTGTGTCCAGAAATGTTTTCTGCCAGGCTTTTTGTTGTTGTTACAAATAGCTTTCTCTGGACTGTGCAATTTGTAGTCTTACTGTGTCCTTCAAAAAGAGATGTGCGCACGCCTTTAATCCCAGCACTCAGGAGGCAGAGGCAGGCGGATCACTGTGAGTTTGAGGTCAGCCTGGTCTACAAAGGGAGTCCAGGACAGCCAAGGCTACACAGAGAAACCCTGTCTCAAAAATCCAAAAAAAAAAAAAAAAAAAAAAAGATGTGTAAAATGATTAGAATGCTTTAGTCTCTCAACAATCAACACAGCCTGCTACTAAAACTAACCAGTTCCAACCTGCCCTGACTAGAGTTAGTTAAAGCTGCCCAGTTCCAACCTGCCCTGACTAGAGTTAGTTAAAGCTGCCCAGTTCCAACCTGCCCTGACTAGAGTTAGTTAAAGCTGCCCAGTTCCAACCTGCCCTGACTAGAGTTAGTTAAAGCTACCCAGTTCCAACCTGCCCTGACTAGAGTTAGTTAAAGCTACCCAGTTCCAGCCTGCCCTGACTAGAAACTAGAATTGTGTATGGCATTCTACACTTGTCACTTGAGGACAAAAATGAAGATGACTTGCCTTTTCCCTTATGACTGTCTCCTCTGGCACTGGAGAGCGGTGGTCATCTGCACTAATGTTTATGGGAAGGTAGTTTGATACCAGAAGGGAACCCCACATTATCCTTTCTGCTTTGCAGTGCAGCCTCGTCCTGGGCATGCAAACAAGTGAGTCTTCACATACACCTGACTCTCTTCCAAGGCTTTTATGGTGCTCACTACCAGTTGAGCAGTCGGGGGAGTGTGGTGGAGAGTGGCGTGGTGAGGACACCGAGCACCCACCAGCGCAACTTTTAGATGCCTTTTCTGGAGCACTTGGTTGTCTCTGTGGCTTCACTGGTAGGTTTTGGAACTTTGATTGACTTGGCCAGGGACGTCTTTTTGGCCTCAGTTTCCTCACTTGTGTAATGGGAACAACAGGAATAAGTAGAGCACTTACAAAGACTAGAGACATTTGATTATGCCTGCACGACTCTGGGTGAAAATTAGGTCCCCAAAGACGGGGTCCCTGAACTTTAAATGTCATTAGTCTTGTGGTAATTCCACTGGGGATTTTCTGCCCTGAACCTGTTTGTTTCAGTGGCTCCTGTTAAGCTCTGTTCCACTTCCAAGGCCAGATTACGGATTACCCAAAGTGCAGGCTGAAAGCATTACTGTTTGGTCCTCTTGCTCAGAGGCCCATTTCTAGCTGTTTTGTTCATAGTTTGCAGCCTCTCTCGTTCCTCTCACCTCAGAAGCCATTGAGTCATAGAAAAATACAGTTCAGGATTTCAAAGCAAAGCTGCGGAACTCTTCCGGTGCAAAGCTACCTACCTGGCCGGGTTATTTCTGTCATCAACTCTCAAGTCCATGGCCGTCAGGCTTTAGGTGCTAGAAGCTGTATTTGCTTCTCAGCACTGGAGGCCTTGTCAACAGGCATGTAAAGCAGCTCCACTCAAGATTGTGCCAGAGAAGGCTGGGGGCCGGGTGGGGGCTCAGGAGTCTCATTCCTGAGTGTGCTTGAGGCAGCAGTGGAGCAGTGGAGCAGTGGAGATGTTGCCTTCAGAACTGCTTGACGCCGTTGCCCAATGCTGTGCACTTTCTGTGCCATGTGGGCCGGGGGAGGGGTTTTCCTAATTGAAATCATGTCGCCATTTGTTGCTTCTGCCCTAAAATGGCTGAGGTCTCTTTTTGTCTCATAGAACTTTAGACTGGAAATTTTATTCTCGTGAAACACTTATATTAAATACTGTTTCCCAGTTTATACTCAACCCCTATCCTATTTGAGCCTGAAACCGACTCTGCCGAGGGGGAAGGCTAATTATACTAGTTCTATAGGTGAGAGCCATGCACATCCAGGAGCTTCAGGGAAGGCTTTCAATGGTGGCTAGTGTGTGACAAAGCCAGGCCTGGAACACAGGTTCTTACATGCACCATAGCTCGTCTCTGTACACCGCAGCTCGGCGTCCATAGTGCCGCTCAATCTGGGTTCTGTTCCCATGGCGTCGAAGGCTTAGCTTTTGTTTCATTGTCTCTGATAGTTAGACTTCACGGATTCCTTCCCCAGAATGCTCTGTTAGTCCTCCCCAAAGCTCGACTGTCCAAGTGTTTTTCTATCCCACCTGAGGAGACCGTGGACCCAGGTGAAGCTGGCAGGAAGTGTCCCTGACACGTGGGGACCGTATGCCTGCTCACTTGCCCTTTCCTACTCGCTCATCACACATTGTCTCTTTCTATATGGCCAGCGCAACTTCCTTACGGTTCCCTAAGGTTAAACTAGCCGTGGCCACTCCTCCCAGCAGTTCCAGCTCTCAGTAAGCTGAGGCAGGATGATTGCTGTCAGTTCAAGGCGCACCAGGACTGTAAAGTGAGTTCCGAGTCAACCTGGGCTACAGAATGAGCCCCTGTCTCAGAATCCCAAAATAAAGGTGAAGATGCTTGCTGCCAATCTTGGCAGCCTGAAATGATTTCATCTCTGGAACCCACATGGTAGAAGGGAAGAATTAATTTCTGAAAGTTGCTCTTTGACCTTCACATGTGTGCTGTGCACATGCATTGCATCATGGGTGCACACACACACACACACACACACACACACACACATGCACGCACGCACACACGCATGCACCCTCCACCCTCCTCTGCAAAAGTTACCAAATACACAGCGGAGCCACTTCTTATTGTGATTTAAGCCCTGGCTGGCAGCATTTCTTTCTTTAATCATTATAACATTAAATTTAAATAGAATACATGTTGCGTATGCAATTGGGTGTGTCCAAATTGCACTGTCACTTATGCAAGTGCACTTCACGTTTCTTCTTTTCATCAAAATGAGGAACTAGAGCATGTTTTGTTAGTGGTAATTGTACATATATAGCCACAAGGAAGTGTGAGTTTAGGTTCTGTGGGAGTGCTAAGTGATAGAGTTCGGGGGAGAAAATGCATGGCAGCTAAAATGTTAGCTACTAGATATTCAGGGAGGAGGAAACCTGCACACTGGTACAATGCTTCCAGGTGCGCGGGTCAGGCCTGAGGTTATGGTGACACAAAAGCCCTTGCCTGCATCCATGGTGTGTGCACTTTTTGTTCAAGGAAACCCTCTTAAAATCTCCTAGTTGTCACACGTATGAGGGAGGGGCTAGTTAAAAGCTTGGCACATTAGCACTCATAAAATGCCAAGGGAACCATCACTTCGACTCCTGCAGCTGATCCAGCTCCACATCTGTACTCGGCCTATGGTCACTGAGCGCCTCTGTTGGTGCTGCTGTCACCCAGCTGCGCCAGGCTTGTGCTGCACTCTGCTCTCTAGGAAGAAGGCGACAGCTGAGTCCCTGCGGGAATCCTTAGAGCTCTGATGCCCGTTGTTCCTGGGGCAAAGAAGGCTCTGCAGAGTTTGTATAACCTTTTCATAGGAAACTGGGAGACTCTAGATGGGGTTGCACACAGTCCTAGAACTTGGGAGGCGGAGGCAGGAAATTGTGAGTTCAAGGCCACCTAGGCCATGTAGCAGGTTTAAGAGAGACAAGGGGGTTGTGGGGGAGTAGATTAGCTTTGTTACATTCCACACAAGGGTGAAGTTTTACATTTGAAAATTTGGATATCTGAATTAAGAAATTAGGCATCCCTAGTAGGAGTGTGTGTGTGTGTGCGCGTGCGTGTGCGCGCGTGCGCGCGCGCGCACGCAAGTGTAAGAATAGACTTTGGAACTGTCTCCCCACCCCAACCCCAAAAGTTGTTTATCTCCGTGCCTCTTCTCAGTTGGCAGAGACTACTATCCAGAGTGAGGCTTGGGCCTCCTGAAAGATAGATTTAGGGAAGTTGTAGCTCACTTAATAACCATCTGTGGAGTGACATAGATTGACACACCCGATTACACAAGTTCAGACTCTGAGAACCAGTGCTGTGCAACCATCTCATCTGCATCTGCTGGTCACTGTCAGCAGCGATAATGGCTCAGCTATTTCTTCAGGGCCACACCAAAAGACAGTGTAGCTCTCTCAGAAGTGAGGTCATCCCTGAGGAGAACAGCCTTTTCCACCCCCTTCTCCTCAAACTTCTCTTTAAACATTCTCTTTTGAGAGGTTTTGAAAAAGTTCATTTTGTTTCTTGGCGTGTGCACACACAATGTACACATACAACACACGTGTGTATGCACATGCATGCACACACAATGCACACACACACAACACACGCACGTATACATGCACATACATGCACACTTGGCGCGCACACACGCATACACTTGCAGTTCCTTCCCAGCACAATGAGAAGGGTCAGTGTATTGTATAGGCCATTTTCTAAAACTCTTGTTTCTTTGTCATCCATGAGCCTCCGGTGGCACCGTGCTGCTTTTCTGTGTGAGGATATTCACTCTTTCTAGTTTATGGTTTTGTCACAGCTGCTGTCAAGTCACCTGTGGGCACTTTCCTAATGCGATGCATCTGGGTCGCCCTGAGTAGGAGGGAGGGAATCAGTTCACAGGGACAGTCTGCGTGTGAGAGCAAGCCTGTGTTGCTTTGTCAACACTTGCAGGAGCTTTGGTACCTTCCCTGGAGCCCAGGCCATGTGTTTGCAGACACTGCAGCAGGGACCTGTGAGGTCTCAGGCCATCTTGCTCTCCAGGTACCTGGGTGAGCTAGGGATGACAGAGCCAGGTCCTTGTCCCTCTTTGTGGAGCTGGTTTGTTACTTTATTGGCAGAAATATGGAAAGTTTGTTAGAGTCAATTCCGCGGTGGGAAGAGCTTGTTCTGCTCCGTCTTCGTGAGAGCCCTCACGCGGCCTGTGTGGTTCTCGCACTGCGGCCTTTCTCCACGGCTTCCTAGGAGAGGAGGTTCAGTGTAGTGTGTGCTCTCTGATTTATCAGCACATTGTCAACTGTAGCTTTGGGGTTTTAACATTTGGGTGCCTTCCTTTGGAATACGCTTCTTTGTACAATACAGATGCTTGATGAGGTCTCATTGTTTTGACAAATGGTCAAACATAAGGAGGCCTTGCCATTATAGCTGGGCCTCAGGGTGTTATGTAGGCAGTGGCTGTGGGCTTGTTTCCTGCTGAGAATTAAGGAAGCGCCCTGAATACAGTTTCCAGGAGTCCAGGTCAGGGCAGTGTGAACCTAGGGTCTGTGTTAGATTAAAAAACTGACTTAACAAATGTATTTAGTTCCCCCCACCCCAACCCCAGGCATTTCTTCCTATGCAGAATAATGGGGCAGGTGGCTCATGCCTTCTTGGCGAACCCATTTCATTCAGGCATGCACTCACGAAGGTTCAAAGTCATTCAGCACATATTCCAGTGCCCATCAGATGCCGGCACCGTTAGAATTGCTGGGGAGTTTTGAAGAAAATGTTAAAACCCTTTCACGGGTGGGTCTGCAGTGAGCCAGGCTAGCACTGCCTTGCCCCTGCTGGTTAGTGATGTGGGCAGGTAAGCCTGCTCCTTCCTCCCTCTGCTGTGGAATCCCCGCGGTTCTGGCCGGTGCCCTTAGCAGTCGTCCACACAGGTCTGCTGAGTGTGTGCGCTCTCTGCTAGACACACAGCGTGGCTGATGGTGCATTTAATCCGTAGAGAAACCTCAGTGTTTTAATCAGAGTTCAACAGATGATGAGCTTTGAAAAAGTTGTAACCTGGGGCTGGAAAGACGGCTTAGCTGCAAAGAGCCCTAGCGACTTCCTGTGGATCTGAGTTTAAGTCTCAGCACCCGTATGGAAGCTCACAACCCACTGTAATGCCAGTTCTAGGGGACCTGACACTCTCTTCTGGCCTCCTGGGCATTGCTTGCCTGTGCCACATAGGTATGCATGCAGGCTAAACAATAATATGCATAAAATAGTTTTTTTTTTTGTTTTTTGTTTTGTTTTGTTTTTTAGGAAAGAAAAGAAAAAGTAATTAGCTTACCCAAGAGTATATGGCTAGTTACTGGCCATGGTATTCTTGACTGTGGTGTCACGTTCTCTTCTCAGGTCCAGCCCAGTGTTTTTAACCTAAGGGTTGCGTGCTCCTGTTGTGTGTGGAGCCAGTTTGGTGGGAATAAAACGGCCCATTGCAGGAAAAGAGTGGAATAAATAGAAAGCATCACAGCAAGAGTAAGTGTTGTTTGGGGTGTGTACACGTATATGTGCGTGTAAAGTGTATGTCAGCAAGCTACAGCTTTGTTAGCTATGGATTCACGGGTTATGAGGATTGGCTTCAACAGACTGTGAGATTTAGGCCATAGAAAAATTAACTTGTTAAGAGCATGAAAATAGTGACCATAGGACACTCAGTCACTACTACTTCCTTCACCAAGCTGCTTCCTTAACAGTGCTGGGAATGCCTGGGAACGGCGGCTTATCTTCCATGTGATGGGAAAAATGTTGTGGAAGCCTTAGGATGTTGACAGAGCCTGAAAAGGGAAGTTGGCCCTCAACCCGCTCTGAGTAGGTGAAAATACCGCCACGGAGCCCCGCTGTTTGCAGATAAAGACAGAACATTTCTCCAGGGAATTCTGGCGTGCACGATGGAACGAACGTGATAGCATTAATAAACAGCACAGGCTGTACATAATGTTTCTGTGTTAACTCATATAATTGCTAATTATTTTGGCAGTGCGGCCATAGCTGTTGTGAGTGAGATGGGCGGCCTACCAGCCAGTTCATGGGTCTGATGCCTTCCTCACTCCTTCTTTTGTCTCTGCTGAGTTCAGAGCCATTTTCCTCATAGCCTGGCTTACCCGGCATGCGCTGTCTTCATTTGTCCTTTGCACACTATATGTCGTTTCATTAGCTGGGCAGTGTGTGTTCCTGTCACTTTCCTCTTAGGTTACCTGTTGCTGATCAGGATCAGGAGCAGGGCTGTATTCTGCTGGCTGGACTGGTTCTCCATTCAGAGGCTGCCCCAAGTACTGTAGACAGAATCACTCATAGGCTGTCCGGAAGTGATGAGGACCCTGATTTCTTGGGAATCCTTCTCACCCTCTGTCAGGTGCTTTGTTGTGTCTCGCAAACAGTCTATGGATGCTGAAGGATGCATGGCCTCACTGGGGAGGGGAACAGGGAGCAGTGTGGGGCACTGCTGTACAGCTAGGACATTGTAGAGTGACACGCGCCGTGGCGTGGAGTGAGGAAGGAGGCGAACGCAAGACTAAGAGGAAAACTAAGAGATCTGTAAGAACAGAGCCTTGGAAGTTGATGGCAGCCAAGCGTAGAACCCAGGCCATCATCCTTTTTTTTTTTTTTTTTTTTAAATCCATTAACAGTCTGACCAGAGTTATTTCAACAGAACCGCTGAGTATGAATGAATGTCAGTCTCACAGGTGCCTCTTACCTCGGCCCCTGCCTGTGAGAGTGAGCGCTGCTGAGATCTCCAGCTTGTTGCTGCACGCTCCTGGATTGTGGTGTACTCTGAAGGCCTGCTGGGTGGAGTGGGGGGTAAGGCAGGTACCTTCAAACTTGAAAACAGTTTGCCCCAAGAAAAACAAGGTTTTGAGCATTGGCTTCTCTTAAGTAAATGTGTATTTATAAATCATAGGAGTGTACAGCGGTCTCCCCTCCCCCTCCTGTACACTCTTAGTAAAGCTTAATCATGCGTTTTTAGACTGTTCTAATGTTTCCTCCAGCACCCCAGTGGAGGGTCTTACACCTCCCCCACTTCTAGGATGCACAGTTCTCATTTTGCAGACCACTGATCCAGAATGTAAATTGAAGAGTTCAGTGCCAAAGCTGTTGGCTCTTTCGTTAAACAGATTATCTTCTGCTCCCAGTGTCTCTGCAAAGCGGCTCTTGTGAATCAGTGTTGGAGTTAAAAAGCTACATTGCTAGAGTGGAAAAGATGAGGATAGAATGCCTACTGGTTTTGATTTTGGAAAAGGAGGACTAACAGCTCTCGCTGCAGTGGGCTGGGTTGGTGCTTGGAGGCAAGGTCCTCCCTTCTCATCACGGTCACTGACCTGGCTCATCATCTAGACGTAGAGCTTGATAAGTGTTTATAGAGGAAAAGAAATCTGCCTACTGGAGAGTAAGCGAGAAGTGACAGGGTAATAAAATGGTGATGCACCATCTGTAACTGAAGGCTCTGAGCAGGAGCTGTGGACTCGTGGGCCTTTTTGCAGGACCAGAGTTGAGCAAACAGGAGAAAAATCGGCAGAGGGCTGCTTCTCAGTGTGGAAGGTCAGCACTGTGGGGGTCAGCTGAGGCAACAGACACTGATCAGGGGCAACAGGAGATTACTTGGGTTATTGGAAGAATTTCCATTTTTGTGATAAAACAGGAATAATGCTGGTTGCCATTTAAGGTAGAAGCAGACCGACTCAGGGACCCGGGCTCTGTGGATGCAGGCTTTCGGCTGTGGACACGGCACTCGTCTTACTGTAGGAGCTCTTTTGTTTATTAATGGCACTGGAAAAACGAGTTAAACCGAGTGTCCTGCCGAGGCTGCGTCAGCACTGTCGCTCCAGCCTAGGACAGTACATTGAGTGAGGTATCCCCAGTCCTGTGGTTTTCCTCCAGCTGAGTAAAGACAGCTGTTGTTCAGACATGGGGCTTGGATGCGCAGTCAGACGCTGCCTGTTTGCTTTTCTCCCTGATCTCAGCCCCCTCCTCTTTTGTGTCTGATGTTTTTCAAAAGTTTTGATTTCCCTCAGATTTTTGTCATTGGATTCCTTGAATTTAGTAGAACATTTAGAGAGTGTTTCGTCGTCATTGTTTTGTTTTTTAAATGAAGGTACTATACTTTAACGTTTCCTTTTAATTCATCTACCAATCTGAACCCTGGGTTGCTACATGGTGTGTCATACCCTGAAAAATGCCATAAAGGGCTGGAGAGATGGTTACTTGGTCATGAGCTCTTACAGAGGACCAGGACTTCAGGTCTAAGCAGCTACATCTGGCTCCCGTAACTTCCTGGAACTCCAGCTCCAGGGGATCGATGCCATTTTCTGGCTTCTGTGGGCACTGGTACTCATGTGTCCAAAGCTACATCCAGACACATACACACACACACACAAAATATCTTTAAAAAGTCCCACTAAGAAAGCAGAAAAGTAATCTGTTTTTAACATCTCTTTATCAATGCTTTTTTCATTAAAGAAACTTTCTGTGTACCAGTGTTTTGCTTGCATGTGTATCTGTGCGCCATGTATATGCAGTGTAGTACCCACAGAAGCCAAAAGGTAGCATCAGATCTCCTCAAACTGGAGTTACAGAGGGTTGTGAGCTGCCATCTGGGTGCTGGGATTTGAACCTGTGTCTTCTGGAAGAACAACCAGTGCTCTGAACTACCAAGCCATCTCTCTAGCCCCTTTTTATTAGTAAAGTTTTAAAAACTATTTTTTATGTGTACGTGTGTTTTGCTTGCATGTATGTTTGTGCACCACATGCATGGTGTGCCTTTAGAGGCCCCAGAAGGGGGTCATGGGAGTTACAGATGGTTGTGAGCCACCATGTGGGTACTGGGAATCAAATTTGGGTCCTCTGAAAGAGCAGCCAGCAGTCTTAACTGCTGAGAGATCTCCTCAGCCCCTATTTTGTACAGTTTTTTAAATAGCATACACATGAAACAAGGTGACAGTTTTGGGACAATGTACCAAAATGTGGTAATGGACTTTATGCTTTGTTTGGAAGACAAGAGTCTGGGCGTGTGGGCTTTGTGGAAAGAATGAGCTAAGGTTCCTTGGGCCTGTGTCAGGGTAGTGTATGTATGTCTGGCTTTGAGAAGGTAGCCTCGTCTCTTCTGTCTTTGTCGATTCCTTTAGTTGGACAGAAGCTGAGCAGATGAAGAAAATACCCGGCCCCCTATGGCATTTTTGGTTTACCACATGAGTCATTACCCGCCCTCTCTAGTAGCAGGCCACGCTTTTCCTGTTGAGTGGCTCAGTTTTCATTAACTTCGTGTGCAGATGTGTTTCTTATTTTGGAGGTATTTATATCTTAACTGTTTGCATTACAGATTCTTTGGTCCATTGATGAGGGCAGCTTACCGTTAGCAGACTTTGATCCATTCATGGGGGCTGCTTACTGTTAACAGATGGGTTCCCCATTTGGAAGAGTAAACTCTGGGCGGCCATTCCTGAGGTCCCAGGGCTGACTGCTGCATGCTCTCATCTTTGATGCGGTTCTGCTCCTGAGAAGAAGTGGTGTCTATCTGTAGTCTTATTATTATATCCCTTCTTAGGAAGAACCAACAATTTCAACCTCTCCCCTGCTCCTTTCAACCCCCCAAAGTAACTTGTTTTGTTTTGTTTAGTTTGCCAGGGTGGATGTGCTTCCCAAAGTGGGGTTCTCTTGTTAGGGGAGAGGTGGGTGACGGTCAAGAATGTGTGCTACTTCTTGTGTCAAGGGTGGATCTGGAACACAACCCTGGCCGCCTCCTGTTCTAGGTACTCAGTCCTACTCCCATAAGCATGTGATCTTTACCATAAATGCCTTTCATCTGCATGGCTAATGTGTGCCTGGCTGTCTATTTGATGAGCCTGTTGTAGCCACAGATGTACATTATACAAGTTTGCAGGGCTCTCTGTTCTTTTCTTTTGTACCTAATGCAGGATCAGTAGATTCAAAAACAAAAACAAAAACAAAACAAAACACCTCCCCGCCCCCAAAACCCTGCATTCTAGCCCTGACTTGGAGTCTTCATCTGTATGGCTATGGGCAAGTCCCTTATATCTTAAGTTGTTTCCTCTTTCGAAAAATGGTGTTAATGTCAATTTTCACACCTTAAAGATTTGTAGGGATTAAAGATCAAGGCCTGTGAAGGGACTTTATTATAGAACTGTCTTGGGACAGTTGGTCAGCCATCTCACATGGAGAGTCATTACCAACTCTCTGGTTTACTTTTTGGCCACCAAATATTTATTAGACCTGAGTGGAGGAGCGGAGGTAGAGGTCCACGAGAGTACCTGTCCCCGAGGAAGAACTGGGCTGTCAGTCTTACATATGTCCTGTAGAGTGTTGTCTGTGGCCTGTGTTGCTCGTTGGTGCTCAGTCAATGCCAGCTTCCTCTGTGTTTGGAGGGGGTGCCTTTGACCCACTAGCTATATGGCTTGGGATGTGGCTAGCTAATTTCTGAACTTCACGTGCTCAGGGTTCCTCTGTGAGGTCACCGGTAGCAGGTTTGGGGTTGTTGTGAGCTGTGCTGAAGCTCATTGTGCACAAAATCAAGATCTTGCATAAATTATAAATTCAGCAGTTCAAAAGCCAGATCACATTACATGGGCAGGCAGGACCTAGATACTTGGTCTGTTATATGTCTCCAGCTATGTATGTATGTATGTATGTATAATCTATCTATCTACCTATCTACCAATCAAATATAAAGCCTAGAGTATTTGAGACTTTACATGGAGACATATTCAGGCCGGTAGCCAAAGCGATTACAATACCCTAAGTTTAATATTTTCGTTGAGGTAATCGTGTGTTGGGGAGGGGGAGTTGTTTCCTCTGCAGCAGTACACCAAACCTCACTGTGACGCCTTTGTCCCTTTGCTTGAAGCCAGGCTTACTTGCACCAAGACCGGTTTTTCCAAAGGCTTTGGCCCTGGTAATGGGATGAGGTGATGCTGGGAAGGCCGTTCCCACCCCACTGGGCATGGAGTGATGTGACGGGTAAGCCCCTCTGTAAATCCCTCTTGTTCAGCAGGCATCTCATTCCCATGTCCCCAAATGGATTGTTATTGAGGGGAGCATTTTAAGAGTGATAAACAAAAAGGATTAAAGTATGGCCTCTACTCAGCAATCCGTGTCCTTTGTAAATGGCTGTAATAAACTGTCATTTTGCAGATTTCCCTTGTGCTCTGTGGGAAATTAAGGTCTTGTTTCTCATTCTCTTGGTGGGAGATAGAACATTACTGGCCTCTCCCTTCCTTGGGCAGTTCAGCTTGGCAGTTGTTTCCCAAGCGTTGACTGTGGGCCTGTCCTCACAGCGGAGCTGACCTAGGTGGAGCAGAAAGGGCTTGTGTTGCCTTAGTTCTAGAACCCACACTGTCTTGGAACTCTCCTAGGCTCCAGACAGGAGGGATGGCAGAAAGGAAGTTGGAATGGGGGTAGGCCAGAGCACTCACCCTTGCAGATCCATCGGGGGATTTAGGACTTGTTCATGATGAGTGGAGGATGGAGTGGGGTCGCACCTCAGACAGAAAATTACCCTCATTTTAAATTATTATTCTAGAGTTTGCAGTGTCACTGATGGCCTTCCTGAGACTGCCAGACTGAAGGTGGCACAGAGCCATCCCTTGGCCTCTTTAGCATTGAGGAGAACCTTGTCAAGGGCTCCATAGCCCTTTGGGTTTCTAAGTTGACTTGGTTGGAGGACTGGGGTTTGGCACAGGCTCCCTGGCCACAGGGATCAACGGCTGTCATCAGCTGTGCCTGCCTTCCTGCTGCTCATGCTAGGTATGAATTAAGGTTCTGTGAGGAAACAAACGAAATGAATAAAGAAACTGAGAAGTTAGACTAATGGTTGTCCCATGTGTCCTCTTCACATGTACCGATGAGTGGATATTTTCCCTCTGGCTCCCTCTGGCCCTGGGTTTGGGCTCTAAGTGTGATGCGCATGCCCCATCCTCACTGCAGGTCTCTGTGCTGACTTGGAGTATCAGATGCAGACCAGAGATTTAGGACCCTTTGAGGCTCTTGGATTTAGACAGTTCCCAGCGACTCGTGCAGGGTGCAGGAATGCTGGGCTGATTACTGTGCTTGAGTGAATGGGGTTTGCTTAGGGCTGTAGGTATAGAACGTCTGTGACCCATATAATGGTGTAGATGCCACCCTCTGCAGACATGTACACTTCAGAGCACAACGGCTGGACTCTGCCCTCCCCTGATGGCCTAGTCACCATTTGCACGTCAGCTGTGATATTCTGGTGACTGTTGCCTGCCCCTGGCTCCTGTGAGCAGCCTCGGTTCTCACCACACAAGGGTGCAAAGACCATGAGGTTGGAGGCTGCTGAGGAAATCTGAGACTCAGCTCTGGATTTTCCCTGCTTGGTTTTGGGAACTTGCCACAGTATTTTACAATAGCATTTAGTAATCACAGGGTTTTTTTTTTTTTCCTTTTTAATATAACATTCTGTCTTAGACTTTTTTTGAAGTCTACCTCTAGATAAACAGACACTAGGCATTGTCTTCTCTATTAAAAAGCACTCTGAGAAATTTAAGCCAAAAGGACATTTGTTTCTTTTGCAGGGGAGGGTAGCAAGAAAATTATATATATTTATAATTTCTTTCCAGTAAAGGGACTTAAGTACTTTCTGTTTAAAATTATGGGTTTTAAAATTTTTAAGTTGTACTTATCAAAATAGTTTTTTTTTTTTAAACCTTTATAATAGTGAGGACTTGCTGAAAGTGCAGGAAGCTGGTGGTAGGCAGAATGTGCCTTGATAAGAGGATAGACACAGCTAGTACAGCAGATCAGATAGAGGGTGCCAGTGCCGACTCAGGCGGCCTCCCGAGCTCCTGATGCTTTAGACTCTGGGGATGGCACTTCTTCCTCTGCCTGAGGCTTCAGAACTGAACTTGGTGGGCTTGCGAACCCTGTGTCTGTTTTGTGGAGTGTCATTTTCTTCCCAGGGTAGATATCTATGCTGAGGAAACACATCGGGGCTTCTTGGGACAGTAAGCTGGTGCTTACTGATCAATGATTGTGTCCGGAGCAAGAGTGGTCACTGCGAGAGAAGGACAAGCATGCACTTTTCTTGAATTTCCTGGAGGTTTTACTGTTAAGGCTTTTTGTTTGTCCACTTTTTAAAAGTTTATTTTTCATTTTTTGCATTTGCTGGTTAGTTGTAGATTATTTTGTTTCTGTTCAACATCTCTAGTCAGTGTCCCCTCCCTGACACACATGGCTTAAGGTGCACAGGCAATTGGGTCAGAGGCAATATCGGCACCCGCACAAATTTTACTTTTTAAAAAAGACTTAATTGAATGTGTGTGTGTGTGTGTGTGTGTGTGTGTGTGTGTGTGTGTGTGTGTGTGTGTGTATACACATGTGAGTGCATGTGTTCACCAAAGCCAGAAGAGGGCGCCATCTGATCCCCTGTTGCTGGGTTGCAGGTGGTAGTGAGCCTTTTGCTGTGGGTGCTAGGAAGAGTGGTGTGTGCACACAGCTAGAATGCCATCTCTCCAGCTCCAACTCATGCATATTTTAAGACAGAAAGTTTGTTTTGATTCTGCAGAGACTAGAAATGTACTTTCTCAACTTATGTTCTTGTTAAAAGCCAGAACGTTTCTACTGTCTTTCTCCTTTTATTTTACTTCTTATCCTGACAAAAATAAAATTTGTATTATAGTTTCATCTGGGTGTTTTCCTTCTCAGCACAACTGAAGCTTTTGAACATTTTAAATACACAAGCTGATTGTCTGCTAATAGGTTTTTGCCTTAGATGTTTAGTTTGTTGAGTGTCGTAGTGAGTACCCACCTTTCATGGTCCAGGCACATGGAGATGAGGCTTCTTTGCCAGCTTTTTGAGAACCTTCTTAGAAATGAGGGTAAGAGCATGATACAGCTGCCCAAGCTGCAGTGGACGCAGCATCAAAGCAAATGGGCGGATGGCGTCACCTTGTTAAAGAGGGCTGTCTTTCCTGACTCAGAATGCAAGTAGGAATTAGTAAGCTGGAGGAGGAGGAGGAGGAGGAAGAGGAGGAAGGGGAATTATTGCAGTGTGCTGTCTGGAGCGAGAGGGCCACGTCCTGGTCCTTCTGCGAGCTTCCGAGCCGTGTGCCGTATGTGGTGGAATCTCTAAGATGCGAGGGTAGAGCTTACCTACTTGAGCTCATTTGCTTCAGCTTGCAATTGAGATTTAATTTTTTCCTATAATTTTGATAAGAGAAAAAGGAAAAAGAAAAAAACATGTTGCATAGTAAGCTCCAGTGTGACACAGCACATTGATGAATTTTGTTGTTCCCCCCCCCACTACTCCCACCACCAGGAATTCAATATTATGAGTTAGGATAAAATTTCAGATTTTGTTTTTGTTTTTGTTTTTCATTTTTTGAGACAGGGTTTCCCTGTGTAACCTTGGCTGTCCTAGACTTGCATTGTAGCTCAGGCTGGCCTCGAACTCACAGTGATCCACCTGCTTCTGCCTCCTGAGTGCTGGGATTAAAGGCGAGTGCCACCATACCCAGCAGATTTTTCAGATTTTAGAATCGAGGATTAATATTTCATAGAAATGGATTTATAAGGTGAAAATTCTAGATGCCTGGCTGGTGACTCGCCTGTAATTCCAGCACCTGAGAGACACAGTTAAGAGGATCGCCCAGGAGCTCAAGGCCAGCCTGGGCTACAGCAAAACACTGTTGCTGCTGCTGCTGCTGCTCCTCCTCCTCCTCCTCCTCCTCCTCCTCCTCCTCCTCCTCCTCCTCCTCCTCCGCCGCCTCCTCCTCCTCTTCCTCCTCCTCCTTCTCCTTCTTCTTTTCCTAAACCACAGGAGGTTTCAGTTTTGGGAAACCAATGGGGACCGGGACCCTATAGCTGTCCTGTGTAGGTTAGAGATGAGCTTAATGTAGGTAGGAAACATTTTCTCCTGGGTGAGCTGTGTTAAGAACACAGAGATCCTTGACATATTGTTGGGAAAACAAAAATCAATGTCTCCCTCGCCACTTTCCTCCTCTCCTTTTAATCAAGCCTGATTCCAGGAGGAAGACAGATACGCCCACTTTACTTCTGTGTCAGTGTGACACTTGGGACTCAAAACTTCCGCACTTCTGTCTGTTTGCATTTTTTAAAAATGGCTGATTCCCCCTCCTTCCACCCTGCCCCCCCCCCAAAAAAGGAATAAAAAACGAAGTGGAAGCTTTGTTGTTTGAAATTGAAGGGTGCTGTGAGAATCATTGCAAATCCCTGGCGTCTCCGTCTGCCCTGAATTCTCCTATTTTGGGTAGTAATGCAAGCAGTCATTTTAGAAAACAGTGTCGTGCTCACTTGACAGCACTCTTTCCAGGGGCCCTGTGCCAGGAGCAACCGAGGGACACAGCCGAGCCCCAGCCAGCAACCCAGACTTCATCTCTCAAATTCAGCTACTTGAAATTTGCATAAACGTTGAAGGGGGAAAAAGGAAGCACCCCGTGTCCCTCTTGTGCACATACTTTAGGATCTGCAGCCGTTCAGGGCATTAAAATGTCGTCTGGTCTGAGGGAGCAAGCAGTGGGTGTGCGCAGTGCAGGCAGAGGGAGCACGGTATGAAAGGAATTGTGTGAGGCGCACAGCAGACAGAGGCTTATTTGAAGAGGCTACAAAGCAACAAGTAATGCCAATTTAAACCGTCACTTGTCAGAGCAACGAATGAAGCACAGTGAAGGCTGCTCAGATTACACCGTCTGGGGTACCAGACTTAATTACTCATGTTAGAGATTTTTAAAACAAAGAGAGGCTTTTAAGCCCCGTGATGCATAGCTGGCACGGCCCGGGAGGCTCTGCAAAGCCTAGAAGACTGTGGTGAGGAAGCCATCAAGTCTGGATACCTTTAGTCTGCCCTTGCAAAGATAAATTCCTGGTGCATTGGACCTGGTGAGGATCAGCGACGCTTGTCTTGTTTGCAGTGTTTGTAGCCAGTGGCGCCTAATAAATGTGAATAAACACGAACCTTGCCTGGACTGAGTGGCAGTGAGCATCTATCCTGTTTTCTTAGTTCTTTGTAGAGATGTTGATAGTGGGTATCAAGAAGGTATACAAAGGAAACTAAGAAAAGCAATTTCTGCTGTTTGTATTTTCCCAGAGTCCTTTGCAAGGCCACTCTCTCTGTGTTCTAGCTGTCCCTTCCCTGTAGGCTGAGAGGACGGTGTGGCCAGAGACCATGGCTGATCTCCACGCAGTGCTGGACGAGAGGCCGTCATAGGTGGAGTGGCCCTTTCGGTCTGGTTGTACATTTAGTGACTCATTTCTTTTTATTGCGTTTTTAAAGGAGAGCAGTAAGCTCTGCGTGGCTTGTCTGTTTTATTAGAGTGCTGGTGATGGCAACTGAGAGGGATTAATCCCATGTATTGGTACCACACTCTTTATTAAATTGTGCCATTTTCCTCTGAAGTCGATGGGCTTAAACAGGGTAGTCAGTTCCCCTGCACTGAAGTGGCAGCTGTGATCTGACTGCCCTTGCGTGACTTAGCCCATTCTGGCCTCCATGCCCTTCTCCTGTGACTACTGTTTAATTCTTATCCCAATCCTCCAATGTATGTTAGTTCCTCGGCCTGCATCCGTGCTCCACTCAGATGGGCCTTTCTTAGCACTGCCTGAACACGTTGTCAATGCTTTGTGCCTCACTTCTGGGTTTTGTTTTTTTCCTAGAGTATAGCACTGTCTAAAGTATTTTCCTTTGTTGTTATCTCTTTTCCCCTGGTTTGCTAGAATCTGGGTTCTAAGTTTTGTGTCCCACTGTCCACCTTGTTGTGTTTGCTTTTGCTTTTTTTGTGGGGCACATGGACAGAAACATGGACACAGTATGACAGGTTGGTCTTACCCTGCTACTGCGTGCAGCTTAAGAAGAAAAGTTGGGCTGGAGTCTGGCTCTGGCCTCTCTTCCATTTGCTCGAACGCTTTGCTTTCTGATACACGGGCACTGTCTTCACATTTGCATTTAAGTTGCTAAACTAAAATGTTCACCTGTAAAGTAAGACCCCTGAGTCTTGAGGTGTGGTCTCTCCCAATCTCTCCTGTAGAGGTCTGGTTTACCAAAGTTTTGATTTTTTTTTTTTTTTTTATGACACATACTTACAGTATTCACTTAGAAATAGTCCTAGAATAAAGTCATAAGTCTCAAAACTGCTACTACCTGGATTATCCAGATTCCTTGGCGCTTGGATTAGAGTTCGGAGGCTTCTTAGGTGAGACACCCATATCTTAGTGCATTGGTTCTGCCCTCACTGTGGGGTTCCTCAGACCTCACACCTGAGCATCACCTGGGACTCACCTGGGCTGGTGAGCCAGGCCGCGTACTCACTTAACAGGTGCCTCTGATGCATTCTGAAGTGGGAAAACTGTGGCTGAGGAAATGTTAAAGGTTCAAAGTAGCAGAATGCCACAAACCAGCCAAGTGGCATTAATTATTAGCCTGAGGAGCCCGCCTCTTTTTTTTTGGTCAGTGAGTTGGATTGGTTCTCTAAGGCAACGCTGTAAAGTTGTTTGCTGGATTGATTGCCACATATTGACTTTGGGTTGTTTGTATTCTATGAGCCTGTCACTGTAATGATTTGCCAGGACACTTAATAGGAACGGGCTGTGATTTTTTTTTTCCCCCTGCCCATGGCTGAGTCATGGGTAGCTAGGTCCTTATGCCCTCCTGGACAATGTCTCCTTGTATACTGCATATTTTTATGTAGTTTTAAAAACTTGGTGTATTTTTTATACATTATTACCTTGTGTGTAGTGTAATGTTTGTGTTGTGTGTATGGTACAAACACATGAGTGTGAAAGTGAGTGACCGCGTGTGTACCTGTCAGGGTCACAGAAGAGCTCCTGAGGTCTTCCTCTGTTTCCTTTTCCCTTACTGTCTTGAGACAGGGTCTTGATCTGAGCTGAACACTTTCTTTTGGGGGTTCGCCTGGTAAGCTCTTGGGATCCACCCCTCTTGAAGTCGAGTCACGGGTGTTGCAGGGCCAAGCCTGCTCAGGTCTTTGTGCTCTGTCAACTGAGCCATCTCCCCAGCCCCTCTATCTAGGGCCTCTCACTGCTGGGCTGCAGGAGACTCCTAGGCGGTTAACCTACCCTGGAAGGGGGCAGGCGACCATGGTAACTGCTACAATTCACAGGTAGGGGATGGAGCCGATATGGTTGCTCCTTGCCTGCAGTTTATAGCCAGGTCCAGGAGGCAGAACCGGGACTCAGGATGGCTTTAACTCATTGGAATTCTTGCAAGGGGCAGGACTGAAACTTCCCTGTGCCTGTGGGGTAGTCCTATCCCGAGATGTTTTCCTTGTTTAAAGAGGAGAAAGAGGAGAAAGCAAATAGAGAAGAGCCCGAAGGTCCTCACTGGAACTAATAAAAGTGTCTAAAGAGAATGAAAACCTCAGTCTGAGAACTCGGTACGGAGGGAACAACCTGACATTAAGTGTTTTAATTATAGGAGCTGCGCGGAGCTTATCAGTGTGGGAAGAGGCAGCTCTCCTGCCTTACAGGGAAGTGGGATGTGGGTGAGATGTCCCTCTTCCAGAGTCCAGAGATGCAAGGTCTGGATCCCAGGCTCAGTGCTGCACCAGATCGGATCTGATGCCGCATGAGGAAACCACGTGACCTCTCCGGCCCTCACTTTCCAGTGGGCAGTTAGCCTGTCTCTGTAGTTGAGAGCATAGTCTCTGGGCTTGGTCCCTGAAGTCCTTCTGTGCCTGGCTCCCTGCCTGACTGCTGTGATGACATAGTGTGTTAAGAAGCGAAGCACTTCCCAGGGTTGTGGTCAAGGCTCAGTTAGCTCCTGTATGTCGAGCACTGGGCGACTACCTCTGAGGGGTTTATGAGCCTCTTGGTTGTTAGATTAGGTTCTGTCTTGCCTTTCTAGTAGTCCTTAGGAATCTTGATGTTGATTTGGTGATGAAAATTCTAATTCTAAAAGCTAAGCATTCAGTGTGGAGCTGGGTAGACTTCGTCCTCGCCTGGCTGAAGTCAGTGAGTCTGTGGCTCCTCACCTCCGTAGTCTGCTTTGAGGAGCCTTGAGTGGCAGTCTTCTCTGTCTCTCCAAGGGCTTAGGGGAAACAAGACTTGAGAGCTTTTGCTTCTCTGTCAATGTAAAATTGGTGTTTGCTTTGCTTATTTTAGTCTTTCTCCTACAGTCTCTAGTCACTGTCTTCTCCCTGCATTTTATTTATTTATTTTAAAATATTTATTTATTTTTGGTTTTTTGAGGCAGGGTTTCTCTATGTAGCCCTGGCTGCCCTGGACTCACTTTTAGACCAGGCTGGCCTCGAACTCACAGTGATCCTCCTGCCTCTGCCTCCCAAGTGCTGGGATGAAAGGCATGCACCACCATCGTCCAGCTTCTCCCTGTTTTTTTTTTTTAATTTTTTTTATGAGTCCTTGAAATGAGAGATTATGATGTGTTTGTTCCTCCATGGATTTTATTTCTCCTTTTTTCTGGGTTCTGTCATTAAATGTTGACGCTTCTGACTTCTTACTGAAGTGGTCTGTTTTCACTAAAGCTTTACCTGAAACTGAGCAACTCCTTAATGTGGCCACCACTGTCCACTCAAGTCTTAAGTAGTCAACAATGAATTCTTAGATACTTTTCTGAAGTGTCTAAATCCTAAAAGGATCACGGCCTGTTATGGTTGGTACAGCTTTGGTGATCTCACTGTCACTAAGACATGTGACTGCCAGACAAACTGAGGCAGCCAGACAAACAGAGGCACAGGGAGAGCAAGCTAAGGACCTACAAGGCCATGCGAGAGGAGACTGTACAATGAACACCTGGGCTTCTGTGATTGGAGGAGCCAACCAGTGACAAGTCAGTTTAAAAGTCTAAAGGAACAGCAGAGCAGAGATGATGTGGGATGACTTTCTCTTTGGATCCCACTTTGCAGTCTGCGGGTTTTGATTGGTGCCTGATTTCTGATTCTACTTTGTGTTTTATTTCAGCTTTGCAGTGTCGAGGCAGTCAAGAGCCCTGTGTAAATGAAGGGACCTGCATTACTTACCACAACGGCACAGGCTACTGCAAGTAAGTTCTTTTGTATGGCATCTCTCTGATGGTAGGACCCAGGCAAGGAGTGCTCAGGCTGTTTTATATTGCTGATGTTTCTGGGAAGTGTTGCTGGTTCCTAGACTCTAAGGATGTAGTTTTTGTGGGTGGTGAGGATGGAAGGACATGGTTGTTAGGTAGGTGGGTGAGAACACCTTACTATCCTGCATTTGTCTTTATCATTATGAAAGAGTTTTAGTGAGTGCCTAGTTAATATCTATTGAGTACTTTCTTATTTTTCAGCTTAATACACTTTAGATTATTTTCTGCCTCAAATACTAGACACGATCGTGCTTCTGAGTCACATTAAGTATATATTTAATTCCAACCACTCTAAGTGAATGTAAAATAGTCATTTGGCAACTTTAATTCCCCTTGTTTAAAAAGTCTAGTTCTGAAGGTGAGGCTGTGGAGCAATGTTAGCATATGAGCCTGTGGGATGGAGGAGGGGCAGGCCTGTGGGATGGAGGAGGGGGAGCCTGTGGGTAGGACACATGAGGGGGAAGGATGGACCTGGGAACTTGAGGAACCTCTTGATTCAAGAACATTTATTTTCTGTTTTTCCAACCATATAGTCTTATCTGATGTTTTTGTTTGAGAAATTTCACACACAGTCTCTTTTCATTTCTTTCATGTATTTATTTTTTAGTTAGGGTCCACTCTGTAGCCTTGGCTGGCCTCAGACTCCCTTTTTAGACCAGGCTGGCCTTGAACTAACAGAGCTACACCTGCTTCTGCTTCTCACAGTCCTTGGATTAAAGTCATGTTCTATCAAACCAAGCTACATGTCCTGCCCCCTGCCCTCTCCCCAGGGTTTTTCCTTGTAGCCTTAGCTGTCCTAGAATTTGCTGTGTAGACCAGGATGGCTCAAATTGAAAACTCAAAAGATTCTCCTGCCTCTGCCTCTCTAGTGCTGCCATTAAAGGTTGTGCTACCACCAACTATTTTACTGATGATATGTTTTAAAATTTTTTTTACCTCAGATGTTTTGGTAATAAGGTCTATCCATTCTCTTTATACTAGAGAAATAAGATTTGGTAATAGGAAATTGCTTTTCTTTTTTCTTGTATCGTTGTGACCTCCCCCCCCCCCCCCCCCGCCCGTCCCCAAAGAGACTTGATTCTGACCTTAGGATATAAATTCTTTAATGTCCTAAGATTTCATTCCCAAGTCAGAAACTATTTTCTTCAACAAAGTGAAAATATTTTAAGCAGTGGTGACAGTAAAATTTAACAATAGTTTGTTTGGATTGGAGTTAAGATAACATTGGAAATGAAAGATTTTATATAACTGATTATGGCTACTCACTTGGTTTGTAGCTAGGAAAACACAGCCCTTGTGGTACATTTTCCCCTTATGGAAGATGCTAAGGGAGGAAGCTGAATGCCCCAGCCTGACACCGCAGTCCTGTTTGTCTCTTCAGTGTGGCAGCTCACTCTGTTCTAATACTCAGCTTTCTGATGGTCTCAGCGGGCCCAGTGTGATCGCCTGTTGAGTCTTTTCTCAGTAGATTGTGAAGCCCTGGCTTTGTGCATTTTTGCATAGCTAATACCTCGCAGTGTGCCTGGTATGCAGGGATTGTAGAGCAATGAGTTCTGTTGTGTGCCTTCTTCCAGAGTGGTGCTTCTCAGCCTTCCTGGCGCTGCGACCCTCATGTCGTGGTCATCCCCAACTATAAAATCATTTTCGTTGCTACTTCATAACTGTTTGCTACTGTTACAAATCTTAATTGTGTTTTCTGATGACCTTAGGCGACTCCTATGGAAGGGTTGTTTGACTCCAAAGGGATCATGACCCACAGGTTGAGAATCCCTGTTCTAGAGCAATGTAAACAGACACCTGTTTACCTCAGGTAGGGCGCTGAAAACAGAACAGCTGATGCTGAAAACAGAACAGCTGATGCCACCTAAGTTCAACTCAGTGAGCTCATTGGAGTTTCTTATTGGAGCACAGCACCTGCAAGGCAGGCGGCAGCCACATTGAAAAGCCCACACCAACATGGTGACAATGTCAAGAAAGCTTCTTTCTGGCGCTTCCTGCAGAATTCACACAGCTCGCAGGCAGCTCTGTGGAGGTGGGCCTGCTCTCCCCAGCAGCTGTTTTCCTAACCTTGAGACTTTGCAAATTCCCTGGCTTCCCTGCTTCTCCTAATGCCTTGTCAGTTTCCTTAGCTGCTCCTTACCAGCCACCTCCTGCCTCTGTGGAGTAAAAGTTTCCATTGGAAGGGAGCAGCCACACAGGCTCCTTGAGTAAAAAGGTCCACACACAAGAGCTCACTCAGCCCGTGGCACCGCTTCCGAGCCGCTTATCTATTTATCTTAACACGGCTGCCTTTCCTCCCTGGGCGTTGTATTTGCTTTGTGTAACATTGGCCTGGTAGAGAGGCACGCTAGGTGGAAGAATTGGACTTAATGACTTACGCAGGGTGAGTTTCACATAGGTTATAAATGCGGGCCCACGTCTGTCTGATATGAGGTTTCAGGGAGAAGAGTCTCTGAGCACTGGAGAGGACAGAAAATAAAGTTCATTTTTAGGAAGAGGCAGTTTCAACAGTTGCGAGCCTCAGACTAGAAGCACAACCAGGGAGGCATGGCTGCCCCCAGCTTCAGAGAAAGAAACCCTGTACAATGCTATGCATGTTAGAAGTAGAGCCAGCCTGGGGCTAGGTGTAGTGAACAGTTTTTGCCCTAGCATTTGGGAGGAAAAATAAGGACGATCTTCATGGGTTCAAGGTCAACCTGGTGTGCCTAGTGAGTTTCGGGCCAGCCAGGGACACAGAGTGAGACCCTGTCTGAGAAAGACAGTCTAATTTCTGGCCTCCTTGCCCTCCTCCCCTGAATACCTTACCTGCTGGTTATTGATTGAATAGACTTGTGGGTAGAGTTCTGGGGGAGTCCCTCAGATAATCTTTCAGCCCTCCTGCAAGGGAAGGAAGTTTGGAAAAGGCGGAATCAGAGAGAAAATTGGCAGAGCCATCCTTTTGGGAGAGCAGCAGGAAGACTGGAAAAGGAGTGCTTATGTCATAAAGATGTACCTTAGTGTCCTCAAGAGAGACCAGCTGATGCCAGTGAACACAAGAGAGTGGGGACCTAGCAGAGGCTGAGCACCTACTTCCCTAACCTATCTGAACTCTTCAGCTCACACACTTCTCAGCACCCACTCACCACCCCGTCACCTGGGAAACAAGGCATCCCAGTTTGTTCAGTAAATATTATCACAAAATAGTAAGTAAGTATTCCAACACTTAGAGGGTTATGAAAATTACAGCAGCACTCAGGGCATGTGATCACCTTTTATTCCTGAGGTTTCTTAGTGGATTAAGGAAACTGAGCTGAAGCCAAGTTCCTTTTGTAGGGGGTAGGGTGGGAATTGGGAGGAAGATGGTTGAGAGTGGAAGGTATCCCCGAGCCTGCTAAGGTTGCCATTATGCTGCTGGCTCAGCTAAAACCTAATGATTGTTTATAGACATGATAGAAACCCGTGATAAGATCACATTGACAGATGAGGATAAGTACTTTCAAAGATGGGTTTTGTGCACAGCTCAACTGTTATCCCCCCAACCCCCTCACTGTTAGGAGCCCAAGGACCCTGTCAGATTGCGATGCCAGGCAAGGGGAACCTGTGCAATCTTGCATAAAACTCAATTACTGCTGCTAAATAGCTGCTGTCAGCTCTTAATAAAGTCTGCTCACTACTGAAAGTTAAGACATTTTATTCTCTCCCCGTCCTACTGGGAGGTGTAAATATATAATTAAGTTTGGATGTAATTAATCACTTTCGAGTTGTTTGTTCCAGCCTTTCAAGTAAAAACCACCTCAAATCCCGTTTTGATTAAAAACCATGGGCAGCTCATGTTCCCTAGGATGCCGGGTGTAGGTGAGGTCATGAGTTACCCAGCTCGCTGTGTTTACTGTAAGGATGCATCTGTCGGTGGCGTTGAAGCCCTCCTCCTCTGTTGGCTGGAATGGCTGGGTTGCCAGGGTTCTGCTTCTCTCGGCCGCTCCTTGTCTTGACTGTGGGCACAGTTTTGCTTTCCTTCACACTCTGCCTTAAGCGACTAGGGGTGCAGTAGTGGGTGTGGTACGTTCCTGAACGATCACTTGGATCCTGGTCAGGCTCGGCTTCAGGCTTTGCTAGACAGCTCTGCTTCTGTTCACCCCTAGTTCTGGAATATGGCCCCCATTTCCAAGATGTGATCCTTCAGGAGACCACTGGGAAGTATGAGGGGCTGACCAAGACTGAGATGGTTTTTTTATCAAGCCCGTCTATGCTGGCAGGACTTGCAGAGAGGGAGTGCCTGTTCAGTCTTTGCAGCCATCCAACTCTCTCTTGGGTCTTGTTTTCTCATCTTAGTTTTTATTTATTTTTATTTTTTTAAATTTTTTCTCATCTTAGTTTTGCGCAGTCAGAAACCATTGAAGGATCCACACAGAGTTGTGGCCATACTTTGCGCTCCTCCTCCCAGGTTGCCATCTTTTCCAGGGTTTTGCCTTTCAAATTCCATTTGTCCCCGTGGCTCCTGATGCCCCTGCCTTGCGCTCTGTTAGAAAGACATCCACCGAGTGCTTGGAGTGCTTGCTCTTTTCTGTATGTATGCTGCCTGGGCTGGAGATGGCAGCCTGCAGAGGGGAAGCGGCTGAGTGTGGGCTTCTCAGGCTTCGCTTCCTTCCCCTCTCAAGTCCCATGTCCCGTATAGTGTCCTCCAGAGCCTTTAATCTCATCCCGAGCATATAATTCGTATGAACAAGATGATGTTGCTGTTCTTCAGGATGGAAACTGGCGTTGCTAGGGTCCTTCACCATCACCTGTCCTGGGTGAGGGAAAAGAAGGAAAAGTCATATGTAAAGCTACACAGTTGCAGAGGTTCCTGTGAGTGGGTGCTTTCTCCTGGAAACCTCTAGTTTGTATCTAAAAGTTACATTTTAAAGTGCATTGTGATGAATGCAGAATGTTCTAAACTACAAGCTGATGTCACATTTTATCCAAACCTTGTCTGCTAGCTGCAATAAACATTAGCAACTAAGTATTTTCTTTGCCAGGATTAGGAGTGATGTTGGTGGTCCAGGCATCTGAAATCCATCCAAGAAAACTGGGCCGGTTGCCTTCATTGTCCTCTTAACACATTTAGGTATCATAGCAGAGATCAGAGGAACTGGACTCCCTCAGAACTCAGCACGCTACGGAGGCTGCATCCGCAGTGTTTATGCCTCCGTGGTGGTCTCAGAAGGGTGTGTTGCGAAGTTGTGGCTGACTCAGCATTAGGCCTTAGTGCCTGTCCTGCTGTGAGGGGAGCTGAAGAGCAGAGTCCCAGAGGGGACTGTCCACTGGCCAACCACATGCTCGCGTTTCTGCCAAGCTGGCCCTGCAGCCTGGTTCCTTCACGCTGGCAGCAACAGAGCCAGCCATACTTTGCTAGTCTCTTCATTCCTCCCCCCCCACCTCATTTTAGCATCTTTTAAACAATAAGCAAAGAGTGATATCCTTGGCTCATTAAAAACCTTTCACAGGGTAGAGTTGGCCCCGCCCCCCACCCCCAACCCCCGCTTTTTCTTAGAGTGTGCTTAAGAATGATTAACTCTAGAGTTACTTATTGTGCCAAGCGAGAGATGGCTCAGCTGTTAAAAGTACTTGCTGCTACTCTTGCAGAGGACCCAGGTCTGGTTCCCATCACCCGAATGGTGGCTCACAACCACCTCTAACTCCAAATCTGAAGCCCTTTCTGGTCTCATAGGTCACCAGGCATGCAGATGGCGTACAGATTTGCATAGAGGCAAGATACCCAGACACAGAGTTAAATAAACACAATCTTAAAAAAAAAAAAAAAAAAAAAAGACACATTGCAGTCTGCCTGTGTGTACCATAGGCAGCAGCACAGGTACCCGCAAGTCTGTGGCTGTGTTTGCAGTTAACTGATACTGCTATGTTACTTTATGCGTCTTTGCAGCCGTTACCAGTTCACTGGGCTGGATGACTTGAGGCAGCTCAGTGTGAGCCCTACAGGGCTGTTGGGAAGTCAGGTGGGAAATAACCGATCACCGTGTGCAGCAGTGACCAGCGGAACTGGGGCTCTGCTGAGGGGACTGAGTGGGGCGCAAACTCAGTCATCCAGACCAGCCCTACGTACCTTGTATCAAAATTAATGCAAAAAATCCCACCATTCTAACTAAGGAGATCAGCGATACTGATTACTGCCTTTGCCTCCGGCTCTCGGGTGGTGTAGCCTGGCACTTGTGAGCGGATTAAGTCTTGGAAGAGTCCTGCCTGGCAACATGCACAGAACATAGATATTGGGGCCAGATAGACTTAGGTTTGCACCTCCTTCCTGCTAGAAGGCAGGTCTTTGGCAATGTACTGGTCACAGTGCTCGCTGACTCTTGTTCTAGCCCAAGTTAAGGTCTAGAACAGTTAGGCTGTTTATATGAAATACACAACGTTACGTTCTTGCTTTCTCAGTCACTATATGGATCCTCAGAGAGTATAAATAATTTGCTCAAGATCTTAAAACTTTTCTATTAATGGGCTCAAGCTGGCCTTTTGGAAAATGTACTGTCATTTTGTGTCTCAGTTTACCTATCAATAAAATGGGACCAAATTGCATAGTAAAGTGAAAGCTCAAACGAGTCCCCTCAAAAAGGAAGTGTGAAACATTTGAAAGTACATGACTTCTGGAATATGATTAAATATCTTATTTTATTCACTAAGATTTATTTATTTATTTACTTACTTATTTTTATGTGTCTACCATGGCATGCGCATGGAGGTCAGAGGACAACTCGCAGGAGTCAGTGCGTTCCCATCATGTGGCTTCTAGGGCTTGAACTCAGGTTGTCAGACTTGGCAGCAAGCCCCATATCTGCTGTGCCTTCCTGCTGGCCCCTTAGTTCCTGACTTGAAAGTAAAACAGTGGTGTTAGGTGGCCTGAGAATCTCACTTAGCTGCGCACTCCTGACTGAGGGCTGGCTGAAGTTGCATGGCTCAGCCTCCGCTAGTGCCTTTTGTCATTATGTAGACGAAACATAAGAAAAAGGCAGTGACGTGAGGCATGAAAAATGTTTGTTAATGTGCTTTTCAGTAGAGAAAATTAAATTAAAAAAAAAAACACCCTGAAACTTCCCATTTCCTGATTGAAGGCGAGCAGGCCCAGAGCACTTTTATGCAGCTGTGACACAGACAGGTGAAACCCCCTGGCTTCTGAGGTGTTGCTGCCAGCACAAAATCACGTATTAAACACAGCTCTCGCTGGCCGCATAGTGAGTTACCCATGCACATATGCGTGTCCCTCAGGGCTTTGCCGTGTCTAACAGTGCCATTCTGAAGCCAGGCTTATTCACACTGACCTTTCAGGCTCCTTTAAGCTGTGTGTGTTTGTAGAGTCTCCCACATGGGAGTCTTGCCCACCAGAGCATGGTAACACAGTCCCTGTGCTCTTTCCAGGTCCTCTTTAGGCTTTCGGCTGAAACCATAAATGTTGTTTGATGAAGACTGTTCATAGGCTTTGCCTGAATCTCTGACTGTCTTGGGTAGCTGCCAAGAAGTTAAATCAATTAATTCTGGCTCACAAAGTTGGCATTAATAGATTGGAGTTTAGCTCAGCTTCTTGGAACAGGGGCTCCAGGTAAGCTATAATCCTGTGTGACGTTGCTCATTGTTGGTCGCAGCTTGTCAGCACCATCAGTTCATGGAGGAACCTCCCCTCCCAACACCCTCTCCCTGGGCAGCAGAATGAGAAATATTTCTCCTCTCTAGAGACGCTTAATTAAATTCTTCATTTTAGTTTTGCCTATATCTGCCCTTAATCTGAATTGATGGAAGTATAATTATGCAGAGATTTCCAAGCTTACTTTGATAAAATAGTATAAATATGTGAGCACGATGGAGCCTTTTCCTCAGTGCTCAGGAGTCAGAATTTCCAGGAATGCATCTGGGTATCTGGGCCTCCCCTTGTTGCATGCGTGCATATCTGTGCATGAGTGTGCACGCGCATGTACATGTATTAGGAGAATGTGTTGTTTCCATATTTATGTAATTTGAGCTTTATTTTACATCTAACCCGATGTAAGATAAAACAACATTCCTCTTCAGTGTTGCTACAGTTTCTAGGTGTTATTTACCCACCGTTAGTGGCCTTCCTGCAGATGCAGGCATCCGTCTGAGGTCCTTGGACAGCAACCGATTCTTATGCTGTAGTACTGTTTAACATGCTCAGGAAGAGCCCACATGGTCTTAGGAGGAGGACTGTAGGAAAGAGGTGCGAAGGCAAGGGCAGCGGTGGCCGGTGTCATTGCTCAGTGACTGAAGAATCTGCCACCTCCTGCCCCACATCCCATGCCTGTATGAGAGAAAGTTCGTGAGAACATGGCGTGGAGTCTAAGTAGTACTTGGAACCCTTAATTTCACTCTCCTGTTCCACAGAGGTGGTTTCTCTGCCTGGATGTTCATCCTTTTCAGTAGTTCTGCCACACAGGGCAACTACATACTGTTTTGTCAACTATGAACACCCTGTATCCCCCGTGGGATGGCAAGGGCTCAGAGGTATTGCCTCCACATACACCCTGCGTGTAAGTACTGTGGATAAGGAAGCCAGAGACGTCTCAGGTCTTTCTGTGCTGGGTAGTGTGAACAGACCAGGAGAGCCCTACATAAGTCTCTGTCTCGGGTGCTTTCTTTCTGTCTAAATTCTAGTCCGTGTAATGTTTTCCTGAACCGGTATGTGGATCAGTCTGGTTTCAAGTGACAGCTAAGTGCTTTGGACAAACATTCCTTGAGCACCTGTTAGCATGAACGGATGGTGATGGAATGCCCAGCATGAGAGCTTGGGGAAAAGGCCCGTGCACAGGAAGAGAAGGCTGCCGGCAGCAGTGACCGTCCTTCCCTTGGACTTTCTGGCTTGCTGCTGACTCATTGTCTTGCCAGACAGAGTAGCCTGGTAGGCTTGTGGCCGTATTACGCAAGAAACTCAGACTCCACGAATCTCATAAGCCAAGAAAAAGAATGGGTTTGGATAGAGGGAGTGATGCAAAAACAGAGGCAGTGACTACGGGTGGTTTCCACAGGCTGCACAGCTCGCTCTCTTAGCTGAGAATTCAGGTCCTCACAGTCACATCTCTCCTGCCCAGCATCCCATTGGCCAGGTTCAATTCGTTTTAGGGATCCGGAGTGAGTATCTGTTAGCCAAGTCTTTGGTTACCCTAAATTAGCTCATGTCCTTTACTGCTTGTTTCCTCTAATTATATAGTACATACCCGAACCCTCAATTATCCAGAATAGAGCAGGCTGTCTGCTCCGTGTGGAAAACATTGACAGCGGTTATGATATTCTTGCCTCGACCTTGGCAGTGCCTTAGTCATTTAACGTCCTAGCCCTTTAAGATTGTGAAACCCTGGTTCTTGTGTAAGTCAGGCACATCTCCTTGAGGAATTTCTTCACTGGGCAGCTTGCCCTTTTGAAACCTTAGTCATTGTGAGCAGTACCCGAGGAACCTCCTTGATTCTACTTTTTCTGCCGTCGTCCTATTTGTCTATAATATTCGTGGTCTCTGACTCTCTGTCTCATGTTGCTGAAACTCATGCCTCTGAATGTCTGGGTCAGTCTTTAAAGCCGGACAGCACTTGGTTACTAATGAAAAGGTGACTCATTTCCTTCCAGGCAAAGTCTGGCACTGTCAGAGTACATAAGATGCCTCTATGGCACAGCTTAGCGATGAGATTTATTTGCATAATCCTTCTAAATTGATGTTGGTGTGGTTTTGTTTTGGAGACAGGGTCTCTCTCTCCATAGCTCTGCCTGGAACTTGTTGTGTAGACTAAGCTGGATTTGAACTCACAAAGATCTGCCTGCCTCTGTCTCCCAGTGCTGGGATTAAAGGCCTGTGCGCCACCACACCTGGCTCCTTCTAGTGAGCAGGAGAGTGAGCTGGAGGGCCTTTACACTTGAAAGGAGTGCCTGCCAGTAAGTCTGGAGGAAAGACCTACATAAATTTACCTAATAGTTGATTCCCTGTGGGGTTAAATGTAGTATTCTCTTCCCAGACCACTGTTGCTCAAACACACATTGGCCATTCAAATGCCTTGTGTAGCTTGCCTGAAGGCCTGAAAGGTCTGTCATTTCTGTGCTGAAGAAAGCAGGCAGCTGTGCTGGCCTGGGGTTTGGGAGAAAGATGTTAAGGCATGGAAAAGGACACAGAGAGAGGTCCTTTGGGCTCTGGGCTTCTTCTTGTGCCCTTATTGTTAGCAATTTCTCTTTTGTGTGGCCTTCGCCTCCTTGTACTTCCTGTGCGGGTTTCACTCAGAGTGAGCCGTGAGCAGCAGTTCACTTCCATAAGCATGCATGGCCATTGCAGAAATGGTCAGGCACCAGGAGGGGGTGTGGGCCGCTGCAGGGATGGTCAGGCACCAGGAGGGGTGTGGCCACTGCAGGGATGGTCAGGCACCAGGAGGGGTGTGAAAAGAAGTAAACATGGGGAGGATTCTTGCCCATGGAGTGAGACTTGGAGTCCTTGCAGCCTGGGGATAGGAGAGCTGAGGGAGTTCATTGTCAGTATCAAGAAGGAGATTAAAGGGGCCTTAGAGTGCGCAGCCCGGGCCGAGGCAGAATGCGTTACTCTGTATTACACAACTGACTAGAATATAGATCAGGGATTAAACTATTTACTCTTGACCCCGTTAAACAAAATGACGTCCAGCCTGTTTTTTTTTCTCATGGTAGCAACCCTTTAGGAACTAATGTGAGTAAACACATGTATAATCATGGAAACAGGACGTAAAAAGAAACAAACATTTGGGTTTCTGTAGAGCAGTTTGAAAGAGTAGGCGTTTTACTTTTTAAGTTTGGTGAATGCAAACAGTACGGAGATTATTTGTAGTTCTTGGTGAGGCGTGTGTCCCTGGAATTGCAGGGCTGTGACCAGAACAGACGGGAACCATACAGCTTTAAAGTGACTGCTGGAGACTGTTTGGTCAAGCATCTTACTTTTAGAAAAGGTGTATTTATTTTTATGTTATGTGTCAGTGCTTGGCCTGCATGTCTTAATGTGCTACATTCCACATGCATGCTTGGGGCTCCTAGAAGGCCAGAAGAGGGCATCGGATTCCCTGCTGCCAGAGTTACAGAGGGCTGTGAGCTGTCAGGTGGGTTCTGGGAACTGAATTCTGGTCCTCTGCATGAGCAGCAAGTGTTCCTAACTGCTGAGCCAGCTGTCCAGAGACAGGTAAAGTGGCTTCTTCAAGATTACATGTCCAGCAGCTGAGTCAAGGCTGGTCTAGAAGAATGGGCTGTGGAAGCAACTTAGCCAGAAAGATTTGTGGCTGTCCTGAAGCCCTAGGCAGGACATTTTAAAAATCATGCACTCATTAAAGTTTAATATTCATTCAGATAGGGAACAAACTCCTAATTGTTAGATATGCACAATTAAGTACATTTACATGCATGTTTGTGTGTACGACAGTCTTGCATTGTGTGTGTGTATACATACATGCATGGCCTTGTGCATGCACCCATGTCCTCAAAGAGTCCCCTAGCGCCATCTTCATTGACTGCCACAGGGCAGTGTGTGAGCAGAGTGCTGAGGAGAATGCAGGTACTGGCTTTGCCTTGGCTCAGTCTAGTCAGTGAAGAACCTCTCCAGAGACGGTGCGGAACATGAGTTGTGGTGTGTTACAGTTTCTTCCGAAGACTGGCCTTGTTTACACTCATTACACCTGTGTCTGGAAGCACAGATCCAGCCTGGACCACTTGGGCTCTTGGGGTCTGCTGCGCCATCCCTAAAATGTCTTCTGGCATGCCTTTGCTTTGGGTGAACTTGCGCGATATGCTCAGCATGCCTGTTGAATGTCTAGTTTTTCTAGTATGAAAGACCACGAAGCACTATAACGTCTCAGATACTTTTTACTCCCAATAATTGATTTTACCTCAGCATTAGGTCTGGTCCTGTTTTTAAGACAGGTGTGGTAGACAGTTGCCACATTAGGGTTAGACACCATAATTATGTTGCAGGCACCTATTGTTTTGATTATCTTAGGTGTTAGTTTGTTTGCTTGTTTGTCTTGGTGTTGGCATCTAGTCTGGAGTCTTGGAGTTGACAAGTGCTCTCTACCCCTGAGCTACACTCCCAGCTTTTGTCTTTGGTTTTCATTTATGCAGAGGCTGTGACAGCCAACAGTGATATTCCTTAGACCATTGGGTTGTCTTTCTGAAATTAAACATACCTCATAATAACTACTTCTTTAAAAAAATTTTTTAAAGATTTATTTATCATGTATACAGTATTCTGCCTGCACGTACACTTACATGACAGAGAGGGCACCAGATCCATTGTATATGGTCGTGAGCCACCATGTGGTTGCTGGGGATTGAACTCATGACTTTTGGAAGAGCAGTCAGTGCTCTTAACTTGTGAGCCTCTCTCCAGCCCCATAATAACTACTACTAAGCTGGCCAGTTTTATTTTTCTCCTTCTCCTCCTTTTGCTGTGGTCTTGGGTGTTAAGCCCAGGGCCTCACACACAGGAATTGAGTGCTCCACCAACCTTTTATCTCCAGCAGAAGTGGCCTTATTTGTAGAAAACAAAAGTTCATCTAAACTTTTGGCCTTTATGATATGAATGCTGTCCTGCCCTTACCTAGCATCAGCCGACTTTCTTAAAATGCTAGATGGCCCATGTTATATATAGGTCAAGTGTCAAGCTGACAGTTCCGTGTCACTTTATGTGCCTATTTAAAATGCCACCAGTGATGGTTCCTAAGCTAATGATCCAAACATAGGTTTCTTGTGAGGACAAATGTGTGCCAACCCACTTTAGTGCCTAAAAGCCAGTGGAAAGCTTCCTGTTTTCCCAGGAGAAATGGCAGATGCCAGAAGAGCCACTGCTTTTGCTGTGTGCTGTTTTAACAAGCAGATAAAGTTCTCGAAGCAGCTGAGCTGAGATCACAGCGGGGAATCCTACTCGAGCCCTCTGGTGTCAGCTCTTGGTTGGTGCCAGTTTCTCAGCTGATATGCCCTGTGCTGGATTACGGCCAGGGTCTCTACTAAATTAACAAGGTACATAATTCAAAGAAGTGAAAACCACACAGTTTTCTTTGGCAAATAATTGTTCTCATTACTATCAAAGTAGTAAATGTCAGTTGATTAAACGCCACAAAAGTTATCCCTAGTGTGGACAAGTTTTGGGGGGCGGCTGTTAAGACAGTGATGATTTCAATAGTCACATTTGCTCTTAAAAAGGTCTTGAGAGGTGTATAGGTAAGCCTCGCCCAACTCCAGAAGTGGAGCTGGTGCTGGCTGGTGCTTGCTTCCACGCACAGTGATATGGCAGAGCCTTCTCCACAGGCACTGCCAGTATCGGCTGTATGTGAGAGTCAGTGGGTTTCTGTGCAGAAGACATACGTGTCTCCCCATGAGAGCTGCATGACTTCATATTTAGGAAAACGTGATTTAAAGAAATCTATTCCATATGAGGTTGGGCAGCTTTGAATAGCCTTGGGTTTATGAAGGTTAAGGGGGTAGGTACTCTGTGGATCAAGAATCTTAATTAGCTTAAAAATCCTCTAGGTAAATAGCTCAACCCAGTGGTTCCCAAACTCCCAGTGTAATTGAAGTCTGGAGCCTTTATGGTGTAAAGGCTATGTGGACCCTTGCCTCGTGCCCTTTGGCGTCTGTTAAGAATGTGAGTGCCGAGCAGTTGAATGACTTCCATATGCTGGTCACTGTGTTTGGCACATGGGGTATAGTAGAGAATTATTCTTGTCTATTGGGGAAGAGAAATAATTATAGTAAAGGCTAATGCACTATGTCAGATTTATGGGAACATAAAGTGGGCTGTCCCTTCCAAACCTTCCCTTTCCCTTTTCAACCCCCTTCCCCCTTCTTCTTCTTCTTCTTCTTCTTCTTCTTCTTCTTCTTCTTCTTCTTCTTCTTCTTCTTCTTCTTCTTCTTCTTCTTCTTCTTCTTCTTCTTCTTCTTCTTCTTCTTCTTCTTCTTCTTCTTCCTGTAGCATCCCCTCCTCCCCTTTCTTCCTCCTCTCCTTCTTCTTTTGGGGGCATAGGGACAGGGTCTTAATGCCTGAGCCTCCCAAGTGCAATTGCAATTAGAGGCAGCATGGGCCACCCTGCCCAGCAGGAAATGACACTTAAGCAGGAGCTTGAAGGCTTTTCAGGGCATGGCTGTGACAAGAGGATGGAGGCAGTGGGGCTCTGTGAATGGTGTGTGCACTGCTCTGGCGTGAGGAATTGGTGGACTGTGGCGTGTTCTTTGAGGTGGAAGAATTTGAGTCCAAAGAAAGTATAGGCAAGAAAAAGAGCTATCTTGAGGCAGTTGGTTGAAGACAGTGCACCAGGTCAGAGTCTACCAGGGATTCAGGCGTCTTCCCTGGGCTTGGGATGGTGCACAGTGTTTGAGGCTTACGTAGCCCAAGCAAGGTCTGGCTTCAGCAGCACTACTGTAAAAGTCACCCAGACAGACTGTTAAATTAATCATAATGGCATCCTGTCAATCAGGCTATCCAAGCCTCCTTATAACGCCATCTTGTATACATCCAAATGTGGACCAGATACGACTTAGTGGCATAAGGAATGGTTTGTCAGGATTACACAGCAACAGCATCTTGTCTCACTCCTTTTGTCTGTTATGGTGAAGGGTGCTTTTTGTAAACTCCTATGTCGAGAGTGTGTCTGTCCTGTATGAAAGTATGTTTTACCTCAAACAGCCTTGCATAATCACATGCAAAGGACTGATTGTGTCCAGAAAGGCATAGGAAAAGGCACCTTCTGCTACGGCCTCAGCTTTGTTTGTGTGCCCCTGTTCCATCTTTCAGAAGGCCGTTGAAGAGCCTGGGATGCTCAGCTCAGTCTCAGAGCTCTGATAAAGGAGCGTAGACCGTCGGCCAGGAGATAGGGCGCTCACAAGGTTCTGTGTAAATAAAGCCTGGCTGTCCATTGCCTGGCTCCCTAGTTCAGCCTCCAGCATAGAGAAGCAACGCTGTGAATGAACATTCTGAAGCCGTGCCGCTTCAGCCACTTCAGCCTCTTCAGTTTGGATTTATTAGAAGCCAAGTGTTTATTGCTTTATTCAGACCAGGGCATGGAAAAACCTGAACATGTGCACCAGGCGAGGTGGGGCTGCAGAGATCGGGCCGGCCTCCCAGCTCCCCTTGCTGTTTTTTTTTTTCC